>NW_014333756.1:905969-932684 GCF_000341935.2 Cephus cinctus | reverse complement strand
GGGTGGGGGGGGGGGGGGGTCCCACTAGAAATTAGGTAAAGTGTGGAAAAACGGGGTCGTGCCTATTTCTCATGGAGAAATGCGCCAGGGGACAATCAAGGCTGACATTGATGAACGACGTCGCTTAATGGAAGCGAAATAACGACTGCCAACGTTGCAAAGCTTAACTTATATAAAAGTTGTATTACGCGTGACCCAACTGCGACCTTCGTTTCTGCAGCCTCACTTATGAGAAACTGCCTGTACCTTCGATCGCTGTCGTCGAGTCGACTTGGCCCAGTACGGGATACTCGCATTATGTTATTCGCGATAAAGCCGTAATCGTTCGCTCACATGCGAATAAGCACGCGATTTGAAATTGCCGTTTCTTAGAAAAGATGTTATCCCTCGCCGACCTACGGGCTCGTATCCGAGCGCGATTTCGAGGTCTGTCGCAATTTTCTTAAACGAATGGTCGATGCTTATCGAGTAATTTGAAATGGTATGAAAGGAGAAATTGAGCGATTTTACGTAATGGGGGTGTGAGGGAGACATAATACATACGTAAAACGTAATACATACGTGAGGCGTAATACGTGCGTTGTGACGGGAATCGATGGGGAGATTGGAATTATGTTCATATTGTGGGAGAAATGAACAGGTAGATAGTGGCGAGTTCATGGGAACATTATCGTTATCATACACTGGGGTAATAACAGCTCATATGGCATACCGTAGTACGTACGGGTTACCTTAATGATTTATAGGAATTTATCACGCAGTTAGACTTAACACGTATATCGTAGTGTAATTACGAAATTTATTCGTCCAAGGGCGCCCGTGGTCCAGTGGGCAGCGTCCCAGACTCGAACTGCAAAGGTCGCAGGTTCGCGTCTCGTCCACTGATCGTCACCTATGGATTTTTCTTTCTACGAAATATCTAAGTGAATTAAATTTGCGGATCCTTCGCCCCAACACCGTTCGGATTCGGTGTCTAAATCTCTGTAGGTCCAAAACAGCCCCAGGAATTCTCTCTCTGCATTCCGCACGGAGGCAGTCCTAACAATTTCTAATCCGAATGCCCTAAGTTACTGGTGAATATGCCGCCGTAATTCCCCTTGATCAACAAGTGTCGTTGTGTTTCGAGGAGAGCGAAAAGGAAAGATAGAAAAAGGGGAAACTGGTATATATCTGTTTCCGTGGGTAAATGCATGAGACTGGAGCAATATTTATAATTTTCTTCGAAAAATGATATCTGGACGATTATAATTTAAAATTATCGAAACTGTTGGAGGGGATGGGTAATTGAGAGGAAAAACTATATACCGGGTGACTATTTAAAAAATTGTTACATGTCCATTTATAGAATCCCGTATCGACTTTGTGCCGTGTACGTGTATACGCTACTAACTCAATAGGGTAAATAGGGTCGGTGTTATAATGCGAATAATAGAAATGGCCGCTCGAACCGGTCGTCCTCATGAACCGTTCGTAAATCCAGAGTCGCAAGATCTCACGCATTAGGACGAGAGTCCATACATCACTCGCTAGACAATAACTAACTTATTAGGTAAGAGAGAAGGGGACGACGTAATCTATAGAACGTCCTGGCAGGTTAACCCTTGGGAAATATTTATCGCCTTTGAATGATTCTCGCACGCACCGTTATGGCGCCTGCCTGCTTAACAGTAAATGAAATGATTAAATCGCACGAAGAACTGATAAGCCACAGCAGGATTACGGTCAAAGATTGCGCCTGTAATTTCCGTCGAAAATGGTTAACAGTAACTGCCACGACTCGCCGCTAAAACAACCGTTAGGCCATTAAGAGACTCGTCGAGTGCAGTAGACGATTTCTCTGCTGTACGCGTTTAAAATTTTGACGAAACAAAAATTTTTTTTATAGATTGCTAAATTTTCAAAAATTCACGTTTCACCTAATCCTTCGTTAAATTGTCACGGACAACTCGAATCGCCCATCTCGTCACGCTACGATCGACCTACGAGTAAGATACCGTCACAAGCTGGTCCAGCATACTCGGAACAGACGCTTGTGATAAACTTCTCAGGCATCTACCTACGTGTGCAGGCTAGAGCAGATAATCCAGGTACTTACCGCACAGCGATCAGACCCGACGTAAACACGATTAGCATAACGTATGGGTAATGAGCTAATCCTGGCACGTCGTCGACTGGCACGAATCGGGTTGCGGTGGGCTAGTGGTTTTCTCTCACCTTAATCTTTTTTTTTTCTTTCTATTCTTTACTTCTCCACTGTCTCTCCCGATCGTTTTCCTTCCATGCACCCCGAAACGAGATGTTATTTATGGCCAGTCGGTTGCAACTCTGCCGGCGCATTCTGCACAAGGGCTGTACGAAATCGACAGCTGTCGTCCTGCAGCCTCGTGTACGTCTAAACCTTATACACGTCTATACCTATATACACACAGTAGTGTATTAGGATCTACCTCGCCCTTTTCTCTTCGTCCATGTTCGAGGTTAAGTTTGTCGCTCTGTTCCGACATATATATACGTGTAGATATATATATACACATATAGCGAGCAAAGGGCGTTATTTATGTCCTCTTTGTCGGGCCATCGATAACCACCGTACAGAACCGTGGCGTGGCGTGGCCCGTGTAGGTACGCACATAAATAATGCGCGCGCAATTTCCCGTGTAATTGATGGGCCCTTCCATAATGGTGAGTGAGCTGAGCTCTGGATGTTAGCTGGAGCACCCCGCAGGGCGTAAACTCGACAATGCCTTCGTCACGCCACGCATTGTTTGCCTCCGCCGAGAGTTCACCAAGTTGATTTACTATCCTGGGCATGGCCACGGTCGCCGCAGCCACGCAAAGAGCGTGTTCCGAGATTTTCGCCGGAAGATCCTGGACCACCCCCGCCGTGCCTCTTCGTGTACTGTACTCGACCCTGACTCATGGTCGATACGTATAAAGCCCCGTAATACGTGCTCTTGCTTGGCCTTGGAATTTTGAGTGGAAAAAAAAAAATTTCTTTTCGACCGACCAACAATTATATACCAAAACTATACCCAGTTAAACGCTGCAGGATTCCAGACGCTTGGTTCGGTCTTTGAAAATCGTCATCCGTGAAATATTCGATTGTGGGTACGGCTTAAGGGCGTAGGCGCGTGCGGGGTGGTCCGGTTGATAATTCCGGTGCTTGTATTGGGTCTTGTGTGAAATGGGAGAAAATATTAAATCGGTATATAGGTTATGTATCAGTGGATTCCTTTTTCGATAGCTGATTCGATGCTCGAGATCGATAAGTTATTTGTAATTTTTCTGGTCATCCTTCCGGTTCATCGCCTTGTATAGATATATGTATAACGATCTCTGTCATGTCAGCGAGCGGTACTTTTGTGTCGACCGTCTCGTTTCGTCAGTCGACTGTCGACGTTAGCGATCAAACAAACGCCGGCCCAGCAGACGGGCAGGCTAGATTACGCAGGGTTAACCATCGCGGTGATTTAAATCAATGACGGCGGCGCATCTGCTGGCAGAGATTAATGATTTGCCCGGAGAGAAGAGGGAGGCTGAAACTTACTCCTCGCGGAGATCGGACCGATTAGAAACTAATTTAACGAGGAGCTTTCATCTTGCAATCCAATATCCATTCGGGATCCTTACCTCGCGTGTGGGTAGCCACTACCGGTTATTTTGATCGATCGACCAATCAGAGAGTTCCATGGTCGAGTTGCTATTTTTGAATTTAAAAAAAAAATTTTTATCTTTCTACTGTCGATACGTATGGACCACAATTGATCTTTGGATAATCCATATATTTATCTAGATACTTATTGTCTTGTAAAGGTGCGTGAGGGGTGTTTTTCAAAATATTGATTTATTTTTGTCATTGGAAATTTTGGTTGGAAATTTTTGAAAAAATTTTTTTCCTTCGTTTAGCAATAAAATAATGGACAAGGAGAAAGGGATCTAAGGTGGAATTATGTAGGACACGTACGAGACGTCACGGGTCTCATGGCTTGTTTACGAGAATGCATGAACCGTGTAGCGGTAGCCCGTAAGGCTGCTATGGGGGTTGCCCTGAAACATCCTGAAACACCCCCGAAGACTATAAACCGTCCGGAAACCGTGCGTCCCCCGTCTGCCTGCTTGTCCGCTTGATGTCACATACGCTCTTTCACGCTTACCGGGAGTTACGAGCTCGTAATTTCAGAACGCTCTTTTATCCGCTTTATCCTGGGCCCGTTTGGCCATCTCACATCCTGCACTAGAAACAGCCACCTCTGGCGACAAAGTTGAAGTTACGACGCGGGTAAACTCACAAAAGCTTTTTACAAAACTGTTAGCTGTTTCGCCGTTGGGATGCGAATAATTTGTGGCTTGGTACTCACCGTATATATATATATATATATATATATATATATATATATATATATATATAACGGATGACTCGAATACACGCCTTTGCCTCATAAGCGACTCGTTATCATTCTCCCTGTATTCTCTCTTCCGCAAGCTACAGATTTTCAATTTCATCTTATACCTGGATCTACAAACTTCCACCCGTGCTCGTCGACCGCTACGGCTTCCATGAAAATTCAAAAAAATATAAATTTAACAAAATACTTGATCGTTATAAATTTTTGATAATCGGCCATTTTTGACGTTCGCTCGAGAAATAAAGTACGTGGAATTAATGAGAAATTATATTTACCTTGATACGAAAAAAAAATTCGCTGCGGGTGTCAATTATGATTTTTAGCACAAAAGCAGTGTGTTAAGTAAATCGTCCGAGAGAGAACGCACCTGCGGTATATTTAGGGAAAGAGATTTGCAGTGGATATCCGGAAAGGAAGGCTGTCCAAACAGCAAACTCCTGTTAACAAAAAGAGAGTGCCCGTCCGTGTATAATGAGCGAAGGAAGCAGCTGCCATATGCCAGGTCGGATAGAAAAGCCGAAAGGAGAGTACACAGAGAACGCGAAGAATGCGTACAGTTGGTAGCACTGGGTACCAATTTACTACACACTATAGATATATCCAATAGGGATGCTAAGGTCACTGAGTGGCGAAACCCTGACGAATGGAGTTAATGTCTAAAGTGTCAATGTGAAATATTTGAGTGGTGAACCCATATAGGGATGGGCGTGACTTGGGGTGCGTATATATATAGGGTGGCCAAAAAAGAAGCAGAAGTTAGCTTTGTGCACGGCATAAAGGAGCCCATTATATTCACGACTGAATTTATTGGCTCAGTTCTGTAATTCTGAAGCACTTCAAAACCGAAGTGTATATGGGGAGGATTTGACAATGGCGGATTAACGTTACTACCCCGTAATCCAAGCGTCGAGTTAATACTTTAATTCGGAATGACTAATCGAGCGCGGAGACGTTTATCGCGGCCGTTTATCAAGGACTTCTACCATGGATTACAGTATTCCGCGTTCGCGTTAAAATTTCGACTTGCTTTCCTAATGACGCAATCGACAGACGACTGCGTCTTATCTGTCGTCACTTTTATAAATAGAGATAAGTATCTTCAAAGCTATATATATATATATATCGTACATATGGGGAAAATACTTATTGACTGTTAAGAAAATGAAATAGTCTTGTAGCCTATCAGTAGGGGATGCTGCGGATACAAGGGGTGAAAGTCCTTAGTGTATTTTCTCTGTCTTCCCCGCAATTCCACGCAGCTGCTGTATCCGGCTTTCTTCGACAGTTACATAATAATCCTCTTAACCAGCAATTTTCAACACGTGTCACATTCACGCTTGCTTACGTTACACACGTGAGATTAAACCTTTGTTCATCCTTTCCTCGCCTCCCAATGCTTCCCTGTTACGATAAGGAAAGCCGTCCGCTTAATAAAGAGGAATTGTCATGGTAAGATAGATATTTTATTTTTCCTATCCTTATTACGTCATAACGTACCTCATTGTAGTCTGGAACAAAGTACCAGCCGTGTGATTACAGGAAAGACAACGGGTTCGATAACTACAGTTGGGTCTAAGGCTGCGATCCTTTGTATCAGCTTATTACGCAACGCAGTGGACTATGGAAGTGCGAAAGATGCCTCGTCATTGGCATACTATACCGGGTGGTACCGGACGAAATTTCTATGATACATTAAAGCGGGTGGTAACGTATGATTAATTAGTTTGGTATTTAAGTCTTTTTTTTTTCATAGTCCGAGCATAGATGGGATCAATATTAATTGGTGGTTCGCGTGAATTCTTGGTTTCAATTAGCGATCACGGTTAAGTTGGTTTAAAGGTGTCACCCGGTATATACGTGGGTTCTGGTAATCGCATTGATGCTATATATTAGAAAAGTGGCCCACTTTTCCAAGAGCGGCGACCCCGTCGAGGCCTTTTTGACTAATCGCTTCTTTGAAACGTATTTAATGCCGACGATGAGTGATGGTTGGCTGCGCTCATTCGCTTGGAAATTACCCGAGAAAATTATTATCATAAAATTTCTTATTAACATTTCCGCGCAATCACTTTAATCTTTTAGCAGTGGGAAATAGGCCGCGATCGATCAATCCTCACGGACGTCCAGGGGGGTTAATCATAAATCATCGAAATCGAACGATACGAGAGAGCTTTGATTTTGGTTTTTGAGAGATTAATTATATATATATATATATTTTTTTTTTATTTTTATAGATTAATAAATAATACGCGTATATAGTGATACTCGGATTTTAATAAATAATAATAATAATCAGCCTAGAAAAAATTATCATTATTCACATATAGCGAAAGTATCTTTGGGGTACCGGCGGGCGTCGCGACGTCCCGCGTCGTTGATTTCCGCCGGTGGCGAATGAGCTTGAAAAGAAATTTATATTATTCCAAGAATTTTGTCTGATCGGAGGTAAAAGGGGAATTATCGCGTCGCGGCGCCGTTGTCATCCCGTTGGTTTAGCACCGCCCAGAATTACAAGGAGCCAGCATCAACGGCTGGACCATCCTCAAACATACGGTTGCTATTTGCGCTGTCAGTTAGCGCCGGGTGCTACTGTGTGCATAGGCCATCCCTGACTGGCAATCGCTGGCGTAAATAAAGTAGCTGCGGCTGCTAACTACGCTAAGTGTCCCCCCAATCTGTGTGCGTTGCCCATTAGCGTTTCGAGGGAGCAATCACGGGACGCCACCATTCGGAAGCCCGAAGCTACACACGCGTGGTCCTAAACAAGCAACACCAATCCGATTGCTGGCCATATCGGTAGAGCCAGCCAGTCAGTCAATCAGCCAGTCGGCCGGTCGACCAGTTCAGCCATGGTACAGAAGTCCAGCCTCTTGTGCTCTGAAGATTCATCCTGCAGATCGCAACTGGGACCACCCTTGAGTTTCGTTAGGAGGGCGAAAATAGGTGTTCCTAATATATATATATATATATATACATATATATGCACGAGCGGTACTCGTGGGAAAGATCGTGGGAATAATCGCGATCTGGTCTCCGCTCGTAGATCAGCCACATAGATGTTCCTGGAAAGATACCCCAGGAACGTTACTTTGCGTCTGGAAGCTCGTAAAGAGGCACGAAAATAGAAGAGAGAAATAAACCACATTGCGTCTAGACCCCTAGACTATACGAAATTAATTTTAAACAATAATAAATCGCCCCCGGGTCCTACAATATATCCACAATTAGTACGATCATAAAACTCCATCCAGTTTTTCCATTGAGGATAGGCGCGAGAGGCGTAACGGAAGTCTCCAAGTTGGTCCAGGACGTAGGATGCGTGTATCTGCACTTACCGAGGAGAGGAGTACGGACGGCAATATAATTTTTCGTAGGGTGGGTCACGCAATCCGGACGCGTGTCCCTTGCACAAAATACCAGCCCTTTGGTTTATTGACTGTATTTTAAAATTTCACCATCTTACACGTGTATCGCGGGAAATTACAGCATCCAATCTTTATCGCGAAGAATCCACTTGAAATCCTGGGAGGAAATGATATAAACCAATTTCATTGGCGAACAATAAAACCGAACCTCCCCTGCAGGCACTGGGAACAACGAGCCGCGCTTCGAAGGAAACGCTACAATAGCGTTTTTATGTCCCGTTGGAAAAGCTTTACGTAGCAACCGGATCCTATTGCGTTACCTATACCTCGACTATTTCGCAGTTAGATTAATGCCTATCCGCGTAGCGCGTAAAGCCTGATGCGCACAGATACGATCGTGAATCCCAAGTGCGTTTTAAAGGCCGCGAACGATCCTGCATTTAAATGCCGGGCGACAGGTTCGCGGATAGGCCTTGATGTAGGCTCAACCGTAAAGTGGAACATTTGGAGTCGCAGTGCGAGATGGGTAACTATACGTTTGAACTAGGCGCGCAGGTCGACGCCATTAAATTTACTGTCTTCGGTGAAGCTCACGATCAGCGCCTTGGAGACCTCGGGGCTATTCCAGGCGAGCGGTAAATCTGCGGGCTGTCAGGGCCGGAAGGTGCGACATATCTTATCGTAAACGTCTCATAACGGCGTCGCGGCAGTAACAACGCGTGACACACGGCCAATGTTAAAGCTGCGGCCCGTAGAAGGCCGCGGCTCGTAAACCTCGACTTGTTTCTCTGGAGCCTCTCTCTCTCTCTCTCTCGCTCTCTCTCTCTACCGCACGTACCCTTTCGTAGGTAAGAGGGGTAGTAGGGGATGGGTCCGCCTCGCAGAGTCTAGCTCATTTATGACGTCACGGGGCCCGATCCGCCTCGACGCTGTCACAATCACGCCGCGGCCATAAAGTAAACATACGACATCAAAGGGCCGCCATGCTAGGACCTTTTGCTTCGATCATGCGTATACGCATTGCGTATGTTTCTATGCGAGTTCGCTTGGTAAGAAAATCATTTGCGTTTCTGTTTTGATTATGAAATTTAAAAATGGTCTTTGGTAGGTTCTCGTAGCGACGTGGGATTCTATGGACCACAGCATCCCTGTCAGAGATTTGCTCTCGATTGGTGTATCGTTCTCGGGCTTGTTTGTATTGCGGATAAATATTTGTCGAGCTTAGGGGTAACTACCCTTATCGTAACCACAGGGAGCAATGTACGGGTGAAATTCTCCGGTGTCAAAGTCTTGGGGTGGTCATGGTATCGATTTTCATCCCGATCGACCAACGGTCCATGGGATCATTCTTCGACGCAGCATCCTGGCGCCGTGAAGAAAATTAGACGGCCCATTATACCGTTAGAGACTGGAGATAATGGTGCGGTCTTGTGGTCCTGCTATTTAGGGGTTCGACGCTATCTATTTATTAGGTGCGTCGCGGCGGCGGGACGGATGGGAATCATCTGCGGCAATTAGACACGGCGGCACGATTGTTTGTTTGGCGGCACTTTGGGAGTATTTTTTAAATTGCTGGCTTGACTGACTGACGCTACTCACTTCGGTCCCGCCTTTATGGACCCTGGACCACGGGGAGGCTGTACCTTCGATCGGTTAGGACTAACGCTAACTAAACACCATCGTTTTAGAAAGTTCTTCGACTCTACCTTTTCTTACCTACAGGGTGGTACTTATTTCCTTGGTGAATTAGACCTACGACGATTTTACGTGTCTGTTGGCAGATACAAAATTTCAGATGAAAGATGCTGTGTTTTTTTTTTGGATTCGATAGAAAAGTCTTTCAGGCTTTGAATATTTATTATTACGAAAATTGGCTATAACTGCTACGATACACGATTAAATTGTGTTTTGGTATTTTTATGAATTTTTTTTATCATTCAAGGAAACTTGGATGTCTCGTAAAGAATCTTAGCGGTCCGTTGTATCGGGAATAAAATCAATTTTGTATTTTCGACGATATTGACGTAAATATATCGTATTATAAAAATTAATTTAATGCTGTTATTAACCGTGTAGTTTGTGTTTTTCGAATAAAATAATTCACCATTTTATAGGCGCGATTCGAACAGCCGATCGATAAAATTGATTTTGTCGTAATTCATAGAAATAAATGAATTTCGAAATTCTTCATGAAAACACATTCATATACAGTCGTGGTATCAGCTGTATACACGGAAGAGGAATATATTTGTCTGTCATAGTGGCTGTAAAACGTTAATCGCAGCCTATGGGATAGTGTAAATAGAAATCATAGCCAGCAAGTCCCGTAAAGTCACACGAGGCATAAATTACAAAGTGCGTGACAGTTCGTGAAATTAACTCCACGACAATTAATTGACGTCCCTGTAGCATTACATTGTCATCCAGAAAAGACATCGACAATGATTACAGAGTTAAAGCTAATAAAATTATATAAAATAAATACAATTAAATGTTCCATGCTTTGTGGCTACATTGGAATACCTAGTCGATGCACACTACGTGAAAACAGCAACTACGTAAAGCATTGCAAGAACAAAACATAAAAGCGTATCATGGCTCAACGCGATTCTTTACCATTAATTAAGACTCAAAAATCAAACTTGAGAATATTCAAAGTCAGAGTAACAATGAAAAATTTAATAACTTAAGTATTCGTAAAATTAAGTAGCCCCGCACACGCATGGTTATATATTACCTAATTTTAGATGTATACGAAAAAGAAAGTAAATTTAAAAATTAATCATACATTCTTTTTTTCTAAATCTACAGACACTAACGATTCACGATTTAGCTGCTTGTAATGTGATAATCTTAAAATTTAAAAAGGTAAAACAAACGACAGTCAAACACGAACAAATTGGCGGAACGTGACAACATCCGTGAATAGTGGTGCCAGGTCAATTTTTGGAAAATACGTATTTTAACGATCTTACGTAGCAGAACTATTGTTAAATCCCATCAGGAGCTATAGAACTCTACGAGAACTATTGAAAAAGCTTATTGTTGAATAATTTTTTAGAAATTTTTAAGAAAAACGGGAGCCCGTTATTAGGACAGAAATCGTGAGGCAATTGATTCACTTGTTAGAATATAAAATAAAGCGACAGGATTTCATGAAGCGAGTATGTATATACATTTAGGTGGGTGTAAAGTGCATAGACGTAATCGTGATTCTGGATAACCCGTGATTTATCCGCGACAGGTTGCAGCTAGTGCGGATGGATTATCGTTCTGATTGCAAAGTATAAAATAATTAGGGATGGAAACAGCAACCATCAATCATGAGGCAGCGATGGCCGCTTGTCAGGTACCGTTCATTCATCATACTCACTCGGCCATCACCCTCGTATTCCCATCGCGTCAGCTCTCCGTTATCGTTCCTACGACGTACGTAATCGTCCATAGCTGCTAATCAGTAATTGCATTGCTCCGGTCAAAGATAACGCTGTTAAAATATTAACCGTATTAATACTTTGTTCAACTGGTGTCTGACTGTCATTGAAATACGAATCTGCATCGGATAGGCAAAAGGTATTTATTTACAGTGCGCTAGAACATAAATATAAATAGCCATGCGATATGCCTGTACAACGAATAGCATTGTACGTATAATCAGTTGTACAGGAAAACTGAATGACTGAACTTTCCGGTATGGCTTTTCGCATGGTTCGACCGCGCGAGCATTTCAATTGCACCGGTAAACGCGTAGACGCATTTCTGCTTAAGGTAATCCAGTTCGTCCGTAACGGTTAAAACGGCTGGGTAACGAAGTGAAGCTTGTGGATGCGTTCTAACAGGACCTAAGCACCGAGAGACCGCAATAAGGTACCAGGAGAATAAAGCGAGAGAAAGCATTCTTGGTCCCGGCAAATATGTAAAAACATTTTAAAAGAATATTTATATACAGTCATTTCCGGTGCCCTTTGGATAGTTTGGAAGCGAACAGTGGAACCCTCAGGCAGTCCATTGTATGAAGTCCAATGAAATCGAGTAGTGTTTCCTGGGGATAGAAAAAAAATATTCATTATACGGGCGTTATTTATCTGGCAGTAAAGGCGTGAGAGTAGATTAAATAGTTAGGGATGTTTTAGTCTTGATTAAATTAACTGTACCACCTTCGTTTGGATACCTGTCGACTCCCCTGAGTGCCACCATGGGGGAAATAGGACACGGCTAGATGTGCACACACAGGGTGTCCCGTGCCCCATCGCTGCTATTTATTGCCACCATAAACCCTCTATTTTTCTATTGTCATCGAGTGACAGCTTGTCTAAACACTCTAAATATCCAGGCTTCGTTCGTGGGACCCTTTTGTGACCGGTTCGCACGTTCGGTTTTCCTCACAATGCTACGAGAAACCACTTTATAAATTGGCTCTCTTTTCCGGCACCTCAACACTCGAGGGTGTCCCAGTCGTAAAAGTTGAAAGCCCGCCTTTCTAGTTTTCTACCTGTTTTCTCCTTCAACATTTTTACTTTCTTTTTTTTCTGGTAAATATATATATACGTATATTCAGTGTAACTTGCGATAAGTTCATTCGTGTAATCATTCATGTAAGCGAACGCTATTCATTTTTCTATTTAAATTATGTACCTGTTAACATCCTGGAACAAAGATCCTTGATCGAGTATAGGTATTTGATGTTCTGGTCCAATGATAGCAGGGTATAGAGATTCTGTAGTTTTTATCTAAAGTATTTTTCATTACTGAGAGATTGGACGTTAGAGATGGGTAGTTCGATATGGATGATTTAGTACGTTCGTCACAATTGAAGAAATTTACCTTCTCCGTGGTCAGCAGCATCCATTGCCCGTCAACCTCAAAGTTTGTACTTGTCAGCGCTTGAAATATTGGCTTCCCTGCGGAGACGAAAGTAACTCTGCAAAAGAAATTGGGCCAGCCATTCGCTTTCTATAACCCTGCTTGTAAATTTTCAGAAGTGCCAGACTGCTGGGTAAGAGAACAGGCCACGTGAGAAACATGAATACTTACAGGTTAGGTACGTCCATCGTTGCATCGAGACACCTGAATCTGCAGCGCTACCAATTCTGCAAGAAGGGTACGCTACTTTAGTACGGGTTAGACCGTTAAACTCTATATGCCAGGAGTAAACAAGAATTCCCGATAAATTCGCGCGCGGTTAGGTACCTTTGGCGTCGAGACGCCGATAAACGAGTCGCCATAAAGCAGACATCGATAGGTACTAACGACTTACGGCCGAAGAATTTATAGGTTCTGTTTTGCTTTCCAGGCGAAGGTAAAATGAACGATGTGTCCGACTCTCTATCCTTCCCTTTTTAATTTTCCCTTGTTTTTCCCTTTTCATGAAAAACCCCTCTCTGTGCAGCTCCTTCGCGTTAGCGTCCTCAATGGCGTGACTAGAAACAACGAGCACCCTGAATAATTGCAACGTACATATGCGAACCTGCGGGAAATTCTTTCCACGAAGAAACTGCAAATGGCAGCGTTTGGTTACATAACGTCGGCGCACCTGCACTCGAACAAGAAGTATTGGCTACATCCATTCTTCCGTATGTGTCTGTCCGTCTCTTCCTCTGTCCATCCAATCGTTGGCATTCCAAATCATTCCTGATTCTGAGTTCGCGGACGCGTGTGGTGAATGATACATTATTTCCCATGTGAATGTTTCTTTACGGCGTAATGGGCGATAAATAACATAAATTAATGCCTTATTCCAGACATGTCGGTTATTTATGCCCCGGAATAACTTTATCCCGGCGCGTGATTACCAGCAGGCACGCAGCCCTACGTTTTACTCGTTTCTCTTATACTAACGGAACGAGAGTGCTCCATTCGCGTACCTACGCATATCGAGAGACACGTAGAGAGAACGACGCGAGACGAGGACGAATGTCGTGGTGCGTTCTTTGCCAATATAGGCAAATATCCCGCTGTTTATCTCGGCAGTAACCTAAGAAACTTGACAAACTGCTCGAGTGATCGTACGAGGCATCCGCGTGTTGCTCGGTAAGTAGCTGACACTACTGAAACGGCGGCCACATTTTATGCACTTTATAACTCTGTACCTCACATCCCGATAAGCACTGATATATTAATTAACGTATTAGTCCTTCAATATTCCAGAGGCAAGCGTATAGCGCGAAGACAAAATCCCACGTAAATGTCAATTGGCCCAAAGCATCACGATTAAACGTTGTTAGAATGAGACACCAGATGGCGCTAGTGCAGGCTGTTCTCGGCTCGGTCGGTAAAGTCGCACGTTTTCGGGAACCGCGTCGAGTCGGTAGCAGCTCTCTTGGCTTGATGACTAGCGAGGTGGGGATCGGAGGTAACTAAAGAAACAGAAGAAGGGGAATCTCCCCACTTGGTGAATTATGGACTCGACAGGCCGATGCGGACGCCGCAACATTAATTGGGACTATCGCCCAAACGAACACATGTCGGATCTCCGGTTCTCGTGGCAGGAATGGCGCGATGGGAGACGAAGGAAGGAAAAGAAAGAAGAAAAAAGAGGAGGGCGATGGAAGACGGGAATTGAAACAAGTCTGTTCTTTCATTAATCAACGATTAAGCCAGGCTTGGACTTTATGAATTATTATGATACCACATCTCATGACATCGCCATCAGTCATGACCTGGCGTGTATCTCGGTAACTATCTCCGGGCTGCCTGGCGGACGTGTTTACATTTATCTCCGTCATCTTTTCAACGCGCTTGATTTATTTCTCGCGCATTATCATCTGGCACTTTGACATTTTGTTTAAACGGATAAGCCCGGTTAATGTTTTTCGTCTCAAGCGCCGCACGCGGTACGTTCGTCGCTTTTTGAAAACCTCGGACCACGATTAGATTTCCTCGTGCGCTTAAACCCCGGACATCTTTCAGATCCTATCAAGCAATTACCTCGATGCGTAACCATCTGACAGTGCTGATATCAGATAAAGGAATCTTACAGGCTGAAGAGGTCTTGTAATACGAGTAAATTAATTCACTAAAATCTACCTTACCTACCCGGTCTCGAGATCTTTCAAAAAATACTACTTTTTCTCCACCCCAATGCCATTCCACCCTTTGTAGGATCCTCTTACAAAGACTATCGCCACTGACGATCTCCCTAGTGTCTAAAAAAATATTTCACACGTCAATATGACGTTTACGAGCTGTCACGTCAATCCCGTTCTAATATTTCGTTCTCAAATAAGCTTTCAGCGTATGACTTTGTAGGATTAATGGATGTAAATACGATCAACTCAGTCAGCCGTATGTAGAACGAGTATGACGTTTTACATCAATCACGCGTTACTTCATTTATCAATGATAGTGATATGATTAACGTGTTTTTAGTTATTGTTGTTTCGCAATAGTTCAGCTCACTGCTTACGGTAGGTTTCTAGTTCTACGTTTCATTGAAACCATATATATATATATACATACATATATAATCAAATTCAATTCCAGGTCTCGACCAATGAACATAATATCATACTATCCATATATATAATAACATACTAAGTATATAATAATAATAGGCCACTGGTTCGTATTTTCAAAAGTTTAAGTAAATCCTAACCGAACTCCTGTCTCAAAGGAATTTCCCGTAGGTGTCTGTAAGCGCATAACATGACCGCTCGAGTCTCGCCGGCCAAGCCGAAAATAGTGTTGCTCTAATCTTCGGTTCGATGTTCCTAATTGAATTTATGTAGCCTTTATTTTGCATTTAATGCTTCCGGCCTAATCCCTGATAAATCTGTCGACATTAATAATCGTAACCGTAAGTTACTACGATAGGAACGAGCTAATAAAAGCATTGTACAAAATTAATGCCAAACGGATTAATGCTAATCAAGAATAAATTACATTCGTACTCCGGCAAGTATATATACAAACGAACTTTCCACATAAATCCGTTAATATATTACGATACTGCGATACACGCCACAGGCATACGATACCCACATAAAAAGATATTCGACTCGTATAATAATTTCTATTTATATACAATCCCTGCATTTTCATCGCAAAACCTATTGCACTCCCTGTACGTGCTTATTTAATTTTGACATATAAAAAAAAAGGAAATTTTAATACGTAAACCCACACTGTCCAAAAAATCCTACTGCATATGTTACTGTATATTTAACACGACTTTTAGCCTCGATATATTTCAGGATCAAGTTGTCGAATGTATTACAAGCTTGATAACTCCATGTCGCCGTATGGTTATCAGTGGTTTTCATGACGGCAGGTATATGCACGAGTTTAACTGTTTACGCGATAAACCATTCCAGAAACCATATAAGCAACTGTTTATCGCTTGTGACTTCTGGCTCTTACCGACAATGTACATATATATACAGACCGTTAAGTTACTTAGTAACGCAGCCAGCCAGTAACTTAACCTCAAGCCACAAGAAGTTCTATACTTTAAGCCAAACCCAATAGCCATGCACTGACAGCTCCGTATAGCCACGTGATAAGATAGAAAGTATACAATATCGTAATTCAGGTAGTATTTGCTAATATAAATAATACATACGTCCGCCTATGAAAACTTTCTATTAAAAGGATCGGATAACCTTTGAAAGTTTATGACGTAGGAAAAATAAAAAAATATCCTCACCGATATTCTCCGTAGAAAATATCAGGTCCTGGCTTCGAGAGGTTGTTGGATCTAGATGACCGAGCGATAACAATAATTGCATACGTAAACGATTGACAGGTGAGAAATCAAATACCCGTGATACGTGATAACGTAAAGGACACTTCACATTGTCAAACAGCATGAAACGATGTTGGTACGAGATTATTATGAAAAAAAATATATCAAATTAATATGATATATAAGATAACAATTACGCGAGCTAATCAACAGATAAAGAAGAAATTAATAAATTGACAGTATCACGTGACCACGTGTTCGTGAGTCCCATTCATAATTTTTGATAACCAATCTTCTTAACGATCGAGCTGATTTTCCAAAGGATTTCCAATAGTCTCGATTGAATCGTTTCGTTCTTATAGCACCCGAAGGACTTCTATGGGTTCAATTGGTTTTTGTGGCACATGTCCCACGTATGATATTTAGGAGGCTGGATCCTCTCAGGGCGTTGCTTATTTACTCAAGTCCTCCAGCTGATCTATAGCCTCGCTGCTGGACGTTGTCGGTCTCCTTTGATCTGACCGCCACACAGAGACAAGAGATAACCTCGGCTCCGATCAACAACTCTTATACCGAGTCTCTGGCAACATGCTCGTACTACACGGGCGAAGCAATGCGCCCGGCGGCCTCTGGCCTCAGCGTGGCAGCATGCACGCGGTCGTATAATACATGTGGTGCAGCCCGGGGCTATACGAGAATTAAATGACGGTTATTGCCCAACGAAACGCACGCTGGAAGTTTATCATTGAATGGAGGCTTGTTAACATGCGTGCTTACCGTAAGATTACGCGCGATGGCCCTTTCGAGTTATGTTACCTATGGTATCACGTGTGTACATATGAGTGTACGTTAGGTCATAATTTAAAAATTCGTATAACCCCGTAATGGTCGTACAAAAAGTTAATGTTAGTCAGGTGTAAATTTTTATGAATGAAATAATTAATTTTTTAAAACCGGAAGTCACCGATGACTATCGTAAATGGCAATCCGGACCCGAGGCGATTTTAATAATTATACAGACCGACGGGTATGTTCAATTTTTTTTTTTTTTTATTATTTATTTACCGGTCGACTACTATTCTTCTACGTCTTGTCGATCTGGACCGGTGTACGCTCTATTTAACCTTGCCTAACGGTATCGGATCATCGGTATACGGGTAGGAGTAGGTATAGGTATACGAATGGCATATAAGGTCGGATGCTCGCTATTCCATCGAATGGGTCCACGTGAAATAATGCAAACGATGCAAGGCGACCGCAGCAGTTACGTCGAACAGATTGTAGCTGCGTCAGAGTGGAGGAGTAAGGGTACCGCGGTTCTGCCGAATCGACCAAAGCTCTGGAATTCGCGAAGCCACCAGCGGCCACTGGCTGCCAACAATGGAAATGGACTCAGTCGAATGGCTACGCAAGTGGTCCGGCATTCCGACATCGAATCGGGTAGTTTGAACGTTAACGCATACTGACGGACCGCAAGTATAGCTGAGTACGTATCTCGTATGGGCGCATACCGCATTGCTAACATTGGATCATTTTGGAGCTCGTGCATGTCCATATATACCGAAGCGTGCAGCGCTGCTACCGTAGAGGATCAAATCTACCCTGTAACCTGGCACGTGCCTTTCCATCGTGACCATCCTGAATCTTTCCGACGTTAATGCTGGTATGAGCCTTGGAGATTGCAATGCTCGCATTCGATTCTACGGGAAATTCAAGCCACGTGAATTCGCAGTGAGCTGCCCGTTAAAATAGGAGACGAGTGTTTTCGCACAGTGGCGAACGTTTCTATCGGTCCTAAAAATCATGTTGGAAAATAATTTTTAATAAAATCGTCACCCGGTAGTAAAACTTTTTTCTGATAATTTTTTTTTTACACTGTCAACATTTAGCCTTGAATTTCTCGGGGACATCACCCTGTGATCTTGGGATCGTGTGTTACTCGGTGCAATATATGTATATGTGTCTACAAAGGTATACACAGGGTATGTCCCAACGGAGAACGGGGCAGAACGAAGTGGATGAGCCGAAATGGCGAAGGTTCGCGTCGACAGTGAATTTCGGGTGAATTTCGGGTGAATTTCGGGTGGCGACGAGAGCTTTCGGCGGCATCGCGGCATTTATCCGACACAGAGGTGGGAGGCGGGACGGCGGTTCCGATACACAGAGAGCCGCATTGTTTGTCGCAAGGCATTCCCCGCTGTCGTCCTGTCACCGGAAACATTCATTACGGCGCGTCGCCCGCTAGGAATCGCTAATGTATTCTACGGGACGGCGATGCTTCGTGGTCCGATGCTTCGAGGAATCGGGATTTCATATCGGCAAAAAGGCGGCGGCTACTCGATGTTACACAAGAGGATGGAATGGACAGTGGCGGGGGGGAGCCAGGGAGACTTTGGTCGGATTCCTCGTTAGTGTGGCTCCTCGCGTAGAGGAATTCCCCAGGTCCTCCATACCTCGTCTTCTTATTCTCGCTCGGTCTCGTGTACCTTCGCTTGGATCTTTATACATACCCTTTGCCGACGTTCTTAGTCTCCTCCACTTCCTCCTTGTAGTTGCTAAAATAATAAATATACATGTATATTGAAAAGCAATTTTCTTCGAGTAAATTCCAGGATTCCATGTATATACATACCCACTTAAGTTCAGTCGTTCAATACAGTGACGTATGCACACGCTATACATGCAGCGTGCCAATTTACCTATGTTTACATTGCACGAGAAAGAAGCCTCTACGGTACCCAGTGGCTAAATTGTAGGCAGGCAAATGTTAGACGCAACTTAAAGGCTTATTGCTTCCGCGAAAGGTAAGGGCCAAGCATATAAACACGAGAAGGTTGAATTTCGTAGAAAGCACGACGCGTGGGCTTAACTGATAGTTTTACGAGTAGGTGCGGAACGACCAGCGAGCGATACCGATTTCCATCGCCCTACATGAAAACGACCATAATTACGCGTCGCGTCCCTTTCATTACGAGCTATCCGTGTCACGTGGTTCTTGGCACTGTCCCCAGGTAATTATTAGCCAGGTGGCAGGGAAGCCTCGTGTTTTACATATCGATTCGATCTAGGAAGAATATACGTATATCGGTAAGAGAGGCGGGCGAGGCGAGAGGAGCGGCGAGGAAGCAAGACCAGTCGTTACGAGGCAGCGTAAGTATACAGAGTGCAAAGGCGAAGTGCACACATCGGTACCCCGACTGTGTAATTCGAGGGTAATTCTCAGAGTCGTATAACCAGGCTGCAGGTAATGCAGCTTCTATGGGAGAGCGAGAGAGAAGGCAGGTAACGCAGGTAGACAGGAGGTAGAGTGCATCACCGAACCGGGCTCGTTTCATTTAATTGGTCGTTCGTCGTTTTACGAGGTTTCGACTGAGACTACGAGAAGATTCGTTGCACGTAAAAGATGGCGGCGCTGGCAGCCACCGTTAAAATATTTCAATGCAGGTTGCACTCGCGTGTTACGAGACCATGCTGGCGCAGTGGCGAGTCGCTAGTGGAGGTACTGTGTATTTGGGTTAGGTTTTAAAAGAAAATATATATATATATATTTACACTGCAGGAAGTTCTTTACGATCACGAGCGACCGGAACGTTTCCCCTTGGCAAAGAAACGTACTTGAGTCGGGAAGCGCGATGGACCTCTGGAGCTGTGTAATTGGCAGACGAAACGGAAAGTCGAATATTGGGATGTACCGGTGCCGCCGGGCTTAAGGACCTATGCGCGTGTTCCGCGAATGAGATAGGAGCAATAAATGCTCGTCGAGTAAATCAGGATGAAGCGCCATCGAGGAGCACGTAATGGCCGCATTAAGTGAATAACTCACGGGTTGCAGGGTCGGAGGGCCGGGTGCGGCGAGGTGCCAGTGTCCGACTGTTAGGAACTGTTAGGGGTGATAGCGGCACCATCAAACAACTTTACGGCGTTAAGTGCGACCAAACGGCAGACAGACGCATTACCAACCTAATTCCCAGCGAGAGTCAGCAGATGCCCGTAGGGCCCGGTTTTGTATGGCTGATGAAATTCGACGGGAGGTATAATACGTATAGCGAAGATTGATTTTCATTGGTCAATCGGTTTGAAGGTGGTTTGACATTTTTTTTCGGGGGTTTTTTGTCTACTGCTTTTTTCTTCTCTGCTCGAGGAGTACCACGTAGGGTCATCTTGTTGGATTCTTCCTTCCTTCCCTTTTCGATACCCCCTCGGTAGTTTATTAGGGGGTATGGTCAGGGCCGGGCGAAAGATAGTGGGAAAACAAGCGTAAGAGCGTAGGACCGAGGAATATATTTATAGCTGCTCGAGCTATTAAGATAATTTATCGGGGCCATTACTGAACAAACGAGGGCATTAATCTATTCTAGCTTCATAAAGTGAACTTCACCGGCGATTTTGTAGCTGCGAGCCAAACGAGCACTTCGGAATAAATTGATGGATCCTGTGGCCTCGGAGGACCCTGGTAAATTGCTCATAAATTTTTATTTATTCCGCCGCAAATAATACGACGGCTACGTCGTGACGATTACTCTCCATTAATATTGTCACTCCGTACGGAACCGACGAGACAGTCGACACCCATTACGGGGCCTAATGGAGTAAGATCCGATGAAGCTGGTCCAGCTCGCGCTGAGGTTGCACTTGGTTACTCGTATAATTATATTATTTTTTAAAAACCGTGATTCACTGTTTGTATGTATATATTGATGTTGGTATAAAGATAAGTAAAAAAAATACGTAGAATTAAATACTGTCTACCTTGCTGATGAGGATCCTGATGAACCCTGGTGACGTGACGGGTGTCTGGTAGCGGTCCAGAGAGCATTGATCAAAGCAGCAATTACTGTCATCGTAATATTACTCGGAGCGTTACTCACACGAGCCAGGGCTGCAGCATCCCTTGCGAACGCTGGTTAGAGACGTTTAAAACGTTACAGCTCGTAAACGGGCAGAGTAAGCCCGGTAATGATTTCCCGGAACCACGTTTGATCTGGTGCTCGGTATTAGTTTTCTATGGAAGCCAAAGCAGTTTTTCACGTCGCTGGACCGCCCTCTGCTATGATTTGTTAGTTCGTGGCTCATGCTGCGCGTAGACCGTTTGTGCCTGTCTACTTGGTCTCTGTATACGAGCACGTCTTTCCGGGCGATTCAATATTTGAGTTATCACCAGACGGTAGGGACGATGTTAAGGTTGGGTTAACGCGGGATCGTTTAACGATCCGCGAAACGTCCAAGGCAGAAAAAGACAATTTAGTAGCGTATTTTGACATTGTTAAAAGTTCCTACGATACAGACACTTTGCGTATGGACGTCCATGCCGGATAGGTAATTGATATTCGAATGATCCGATAAGGAAGGACAGGCGCTGATTTAATCCCTAAAATATTCATTTTCAAAATGGGCCTTGTAAATCTTGACGTAACTGACCCAGGACCCCCTTGCGGTTTTCCGGAAATTCTCTCCTGGCGCAGCCATGAAAATTGCTCTCAATAATGGCGAAGTCAGTTGGAGTCAAACACGCAAAAACAGGGCGCTGATTTATGGGGCACCACGCTTCGCTCAGCATGATGCCGGACAGGATGGGACCTAGGAGAATGGGTCGGAATGTCGCGCCATAAGGCTCGTTTCACAGTGCCGAACTAACGCAGTGCAAAACCTGTGTATTGAAACGGTCAACGATAATTCACGGCTCCCCGAGGGTAGGTCAAAATTGATCTTGTCAAAGTCAAGAAAAACGGACCCAACCACCGTGCACGTATACACGCTCGTCCATAGAGCGAGAATAAACGAGACGCGCGACAGACCCCAAAAAGGGTCCAAGATAAAAGCTGAAGAAACAACCAAGAAGAAACGTAGCAGGGGCACCAAGGGGACCAGCCCGGACGAAGGTAAAGGATGATTCACGTGAGTGTTCCATGAAGTCGTTTCACTGGTCGCCTATGAAATTTCTAGGTTACGTTATCCTTCGACTCTTACCTGATCGACGAAGAGAACGTGGGAGGTCTTCGTTTCTCTACTGCGATCACGAGAGAGCCTCTCTCTCTCGCTCCTACCGGCACCCCGGTCCTCCTATCCGAATCATGCCCTACCAGTCCCACAACGTATAGCGGCTGCTCTACCTATAAAGCGCAGAGTGCTCCATCTATTTTCGCCTCCCTGTTCTCAACAGAAGTGGGATGATTTATGCGGGGCAAGTGCGCCTCCGCGCTGCGGGAGAATTCTCGCTTTCAGCTCGACAGCCAGCAGCCGCGTCGCCAGGGTGGCGGAGTGTGGCTTTGGCTTTGCTCGGGAGGCTCCCACATCATCCAGTCGAAGGTCCATGTGTCTTCCTCGAGCGAGACGCGTCTTGGAACCTTCGCGTGCTGTTACCAAATATCCCCGATCTTTCCCGACCACCTGGATACGTATCACCCTTTTAGGTCGACCAGTTCACAGACGGTCAAGCTCATCCGGGCCCGAGCGACCGCACGACCTCGGGACACGTGAGCCGGGCTTTAACGTAAGACAGAGAAAGACACAACGAACCAGCGAATTGACCGTTACTAGCAGCCCAACCTCGAAGCGTCGAGACGCGCAGCGCCGGGAAAGTGGACGGATGCTGCTGAAGGGCAGCGCTCTAAATTACCTTCGATGAGTAGACGCGGCAACAAAGGCGCGTGTTTTGCTTCTTCACTCCGGCTCCATTTATCTCCGCAGGCACAATGCGGCCCGGATTTGACACATCTATCAGCGCACAATGCTCGACCCTGCCCGCCCCATTCTTTACCCTCTCGCTCTCTCCCGCCCCTCGTCGGCCGGCCTGTCGGAACAACCTTCCGACGTGCCGCAACCTTCTCTCGTCACGGGAGAGGACCCGTGCGCGAAACCTGCGAGTGCGAGAGAGACGGATGGCAGGTAAAAGAGAAAAACGTAACAAGATGTAGCACAGCGAGAGAGAAGCGTGACTGACGCTGCCGGCAGGTTTTCAACCTTAATTGCTCTTTTTACACGTTATCGCCGCATTGTACCAACGTCGGATTAAACCGCGGGGTGGCCCCGACGATTTTCAAGGAGCGACTCCCGATCGGCACTCACTGGTATTTTCAAGCCAACGACAGCCACACGAACGTGACACCCGTTCGTTCTCCACTCGTCCTCGTTCTCTTTATAGAACCGACCGACCGGCTGCTTCGAAAGACGCTAAGGAGAAGCCGATCCAGAGGCGTCCACGCGATATCGTAGGGCACAGGGAACCGAAGGACTGAACGTGGAATCACTGTCAACGGCGAACGATGAATCCTCCAGGTTTCGCACGGTTACCAACTTCCTGGCTCACCCGTTATAAATGACCGAGGTGACGATCGGACGGGCCCGAAGGTGGGGATTGGGCGTTACGCTCGTCATTCTCCTTCTTATCGGTTCTTGCTCTTTCCGGGCGTCTCGGACTGTTCGGCTCGGGCTAATGACGAGGCGTTAATTTACTTGCGCCAGGGAAATTGTGTCTGCTCGACCCAAGACTCTTCGAGGCTACGCGGGACTGCTCGCTCTTTCTCTCTCGGTCGCTCTCGGCTATTATGGGAGCCCATACATCAGAGTGATGAATGATGTCCTGCGGCCAAATCACAGAAACCAAAGGAAGAGGGGCGTCCCTGCACGCGATATGTGAATCAGCCCGATCCTTCAACGCCGGCCGACTAAAAAGCCCTCGTTTATTATCGCTCGTATGGCTCCAGCTCCACTGATCTCGCACCGCCTCCCATATTCCTCAGTCAATCTTAAGACTGACCTCTGTGCTTCTTTCATTGACACTGTGGGCCCAGTCCAGACCGTTCCCGTAGACTCGTATCTGACCGTTCGAAGCGCAAGCACAACTTATGAAAATTGACAGCGCAATTACTGGTCAATTAGCGAATTGTGCTTTCAAGACAAATGAAGTCGGTATCGCGCTTTCCAACGTCAATGTCAGTGACTATCTGCGTGCCCGATAGAGAGCCTATAAAGATTTTGATGAATCGCTTCGGCCATAGGGGAAAAGGTTGGCTCGACTGAAAATGCGTCGACGGGTAAATAAGATAGCGCGTGATGCATTGGCACTGTCATGTGCAGTGCGCGAAGCGACAAGCAGATTACGATGAATTATCGTAGCCCGACACGGGAGCCTGCTTATCGGAAAGAGGAGGTACCGAAATCGGAAATGGTCTTCGAGTATCGACAGACACGTGGGACGTTGGAGAAATTTCTCATACATGTATTACCTAGTCTAGGGAATTTTTTTTTTTTACTTCTTCTCCTGGGAAGCCAAGAACCAGGTACGCAGAGGAGTCTCGAAAATACTAATCGCAAAAGGCCAAAACTGAGGATGGTAAATCAAGATACCGAGCTCATCGGGAGCCGTGTATCGCGACAGTTATAGGAGTCATCAATCATCATTTGAAGCCGGCATCTGTCAGCGAGGCGACTCGCGTGAGTGATAATGACGATTCAACGGCTTAGCGGCGCTCTTTGACTTCTCGCTTGTGTACTCGATCTCTAATTTATGAGTCTTTCTGAAAACTCTTTTCGAATTCTTCATCGGGCCTGTACCCCTTGCTGAGTTAACAGCCCTGGTATAGGTACTGCGGCCGATAGCTGTCAGGGTGGTAACTCTGTAGTAGCTATAAGGGGGTGGCTGGGATGGGGGTAAATTAATAGGGAACCTGGTTGGATTTACGGAAAGCTGTAATTACGTCATAAACGTTATAACTTTATGCACGTTAATCGAACGGGTTACGATATGCTACGTGAACCCGTATGTCGTTGCGGAGGATATGTAAATAGAGGAAAAGACCTTAGGGTGCGTTTCTAGATGAACACGTAATCGTACTGAGGGTAGGGGATGTTTTTGGGATACTTGATGGTAGTGACTATATAGTCACTACGTAGCAGTATATACAGGTAGGACAGGTGGTCCCTCGTATCCGGTTTGAATATTCTACCGGCGTCTCCTGGGTGCCTGGTCGCTCACGTGTAAATTGGCCATGGAGAATGTCCGTGAAAAGCCAATGGCATCTCGGCTGACGCAGCACTCGGCTGGATGGCAACTTGGGGTTTTGTTCGGTGAGATGGACCAGGAGTGAGAATTTCGAGATGCCTGACAGAAGTTATCTCCGTGCGTCCAGGAGCTCGGCACTGTTTACGGATTTATCAGGGTCTAATAATTTATTGCAGTGGCGGCGCACCAGACAATCTAATGGCCCGTGATCGATCGGGCCACGGAGATACGTCGCCGTGGGATTAGTCAGATGTCAAAATGGACTTACCGGCCCTTATCTGTTCCACGGGACTTACGGATTAGTGGGACTCGGGTGGCTGTAGTGGCCCGCGCCACGCGGTCTCTTATCTCCTCTATCGCGCCTCACCATTTTTCTTGACGCGCTCTCACGATTTATTTTTACCACCTAATCGAAAGCAATTGATCGGCCTATATTATGCTTGACTACCGGCCAATAAATCAGCGGCGATCGAACACCGGACTACATTGGGATCTGTCATTGCGAATATGGATATTGAAAATTTATTGCTGTATTTATTAAGTGCGATCTGCGAATTTCGTGATTAATCGATCGATATCGATTTTGAGAAATTTCAAAATTGATATTAAATTTTACAGTCATCCTAATCTCCCGTTGATTAATTACACACCGTACAGATATACCTGGCAGGGTATGGCGGAACCGATGAATCTGCGCGAGGATTCCAGTGAGAAATATCGGTTTTCCCAAGACCCGCTAGGAGAGCACGGAGCTTCGTGAAAGTTTAAGGTGGAAGTTAGGTACAGAGGTAATGCCTCGTGTTTTCAGTGGTGAAGCAGTTTTCGAGTCTGGCTGCTCTGGAAACGGTGAGTTAGCATCGCGGGCCCCAGACTCCCAGCTCGTGAAAGATTCTCGTAAAGCAGCCCTTGTTTCCGCCCTTTCCTAGTACAGCGCTTGCTCTTACAGCCTGCTGGACCACCTCCGCCTACTTGACGACCGTACCCCGACGCCCCATTCTTATAGTACTTAATAGACCGGCCCCTGTTGGATCTGACAAGCTTTTTCTGGTATAATAAAAGTCAGAAGGAGGCAATCTATTACCTTCCCCGCTCGATCCCAAGAAAGAGGGGAGCTGACTGAGCTCGGAGTTTCGAGCTTGTCGGCACCCTTTGATCCCCTCTGGCTCTTCTTGGGCTACTGGAATTTTCTATTTACTATTTAAGGCCGCTACTTATTGCCGGCTCGTCTCGTTAATTTATATACGTACGATGGACGGGTCG
>NW_014333756.1:862178-905774 GCF_000341935.2 Cephus cinctus | reverse complement strand
GGGGGGGGGGGGGGGGGGGGGGGGGGGTCAGGTCCCATCGGTGCGTAAATATGTCAGGCTTTGTTGCCAGAGAAGAGAAACACGCAGGGATACGTGACTACGTGACGCCGTCGCCTAATGGTTTCATTATGTCCTGCCCATCTTCTTCTTCCTCCTGAGACTCTCCAACATCGACCTCTTATCTTGTCCAACTCTCAACCCTGCCCCATCCAGTCTCTTCAGGATCTTCAAACACTTGCTTATGGACCATTACAGATTCGTACGACCTTTTACCCTTTTTGTGTAGACTCGAACCCCATTACGAGCTCCTCGTTTCTCTTATTAGACTCCGTCACTGTCGTTCGTCTCTGATCGGATTCGAAAAATACGTAGAAATAAACCACGAGATCAATTAATGACGGAAACTCTCGAGCCGTTGACAAGGGACGAGTGTACCTTTACCCACGCACCAATATCATATGGGATGTATACATTGAAAGCTTATGGGGTTATATTTTACTGGTATATGTTGACTTTTATCGAAAATCCTAAAACCCTATGACACCCTAAAAGATATCCTCGTTACGGGCCTGAAATTTTCATTCGAATCGACCGGATGCCGTCAGTCGACCGATCAAAGCGGATGTGCAAGACGCACTTGTGGAATCCCATAAAAGCAGCAGCGGCTTCTATGCTCGTTTGCTCGGTAATACGTGCCATTGTTATTAGGCACCTTTTATTATTTGAGGAAACCTGCCTCTTCCACGAAGAAAGGGAGAAACCGCCGCGCGTCAAAGGACCGGCGGGGGCCTTCTCGAGATATTATATAACCTCGGAGAAACGACGGAGGTGCACTAAATCATTTCCTGGGAAAGGGTAAGTGAGACGTCGGGGGAAGAGGAGCGAGGGGGGAAGGTGGGCCAGAGAAGGGAGTCGCGGAGGGGGGAGATGCCATCTTTCCCCTTTCTTATCAAAACATCCTGCCCAGCCTTCGAACAACATTCTCACGTCAAACCAAGCCGAAACTCCATCCAAGGGAGAGAAGCGTCGGACGCTACCCGATTCGACGTCGAGCGTCCGAAGGTCTCTGCGTGGTATTCATCGATAATCCAAAGGTGGATTACGCTCTTGACAAACCTGCCCGTTTCGCTGTACATCTATTTACGATAAGATACTCCTGGTCGTCGATCGCTGGTATTTCACGATATCACGATGTTTGCCAAGAATTCCTGACACACTTTATCCGCGATTGTCAATCGTTTTTTTTTAAAATTCGATCGGTAAATAAAATTGACGATCCCATGAAACTAGATAAGAAAAAAAAAAGCGTCCCGACGTCGATTCTCGTCAGGTATATCGTACAGCCTGTAGCTGGAATTTTGAATGGGTATACAGTGTATACTATACATATATGGTAGAGGGAAATCGAATGAGGACGACTGTGAAACTGGTCCAGAGTCTTGGTCACTGTTGGTATTATTCATAGAATAAGAGAAAAGGGATGAAGTGAATCTTCTTAACGGACTGGATACGTCGCCAGCGACGATCGTAATTCCAGGAGCAACGTGGGCAACGACCAGCAACCAGTCCGCATTGGCATTGAAGCTTTCCAAAACGAAGAGATTCCGTCGGGATGCTGCGGCCGTAGATCTCGCGGCGCCGTTGATGTGACACGCTGACTCTCCCTTCTGCAGCTTCGATACCCGTCCGTCACGAGCCGTCATTAAGCCTCGGCCAGATTCCTATCTCGACGGACAGCTGAGCTTGATCCGGACGACAGAGCCCGGCGTTAAAGCAGCCGACGAGGACCAGGGTCAAGGATTGGACAACCTCTCGTCCGTTACCTATCGATCAGTGTCCTCCTGCTGAGAGATCGTTTCGGCTTGGATAGATCTTTAAGAATAGTAGACTGGCGGAATCGAGGGTTCAATCACGGACGTAATTAGCGGATGAGTTCTGTGCTTTCATCTCGACATTGCTGATTTAAGTCATACGCGAAGAGATATATGGGTGAACGAGGTGATATAATTAAATAGTAAAAAAAAAAAATTTAACTTTTTCCGAAATAAAAAAAAATTATTCTAAACCTCAATTCAGAAGTCTTCAGAAGTCAATTCAATTCTCGAGAGGATCTCAGTGTGCGAAAAGGATTCTTTGGAGGGTCTCATGATTGGGAGGTAATCATGGTGGTCATTCGAAATTACTTAATTAGACGTACCGGGAACACGGAGTGCGTAGCGAAGGAGGAACGGTAGCAGATTCCTGAAGTAGAGGGACGTTGAGTTAGCGGTATGCTCCGGAGTACCGCCGTAGATGAAAGCCATCCGCATCGGGCCATCAGCCTCGAAACAATCGCTTGATTGCTGGCTGTCTACTCAGGGAAGACCGGAGATTTCAAGATATTCCATAAATGTAGGATCGACGTAGGAACGGCGGGCCCGGCGAGTGGCTGCCGAAGAAGGGGAGGACGGTGGACGTAACTCGAGTGCCCATCAATCCTCACGGGACGTAGACGAACAGCCAGGGTCCTCGGCAAAGCGGCCGACATCAGTCCTTCGGTATATAGGGAAGCCCACGTTGTCGTATTTTCTGCAAAGCGAAGACGACGGCGCGTTGTGCCCCTCGAGGGGGCCAGTATAGACGCGATGGAAGCCGCTGCTTAGCAAGTAGGCATGTGTCCCGACGAGGATCCTTCGGACCGGGTAGGAGATACTTTTCGTCCCTCCGCGAAGATTTCAAAGGGCCCCGCCTACCTTGGAATTCCGCAGTTGTTAACATTTAACAGTGATGCCCCTCGCAATTTTTATCTCGCATCGTTCGAATAGCTGCGGCTTCCCGCGCTCTAATGGAACGATTTAAATTACGATCATTGCTGCACCCTGAGTCGTGGACTGGAGGGTTTTTTTAGAAAAAAAAAATAATACTGCTGAATCTGTGCCAGGCTGGTCCAGTCTGCTCTTCGACTCTCGGGATTTATAGGGTTTTTGTACTGGTACCAGAGTGTCCGCTAGGTGGGGTTATAACACTGTAGAAGTGACTTTGGAGCAAGTTTTGGTCGGAGGTGGAGACTCGGTAGGTTGGAGAGTAGAGAGAGGGAGAGAGAGAGAGAGAAAGAGAGAGAAAGAGAGAGAGATCACCGTGAGGTGTCACGGCTCAAGTCAGGATGCTCCTGGGTAAATTTCTGAGGTCGAGACACGAACCTGTAGAAGAGGCAAACAGGGTGACTTGTGGATCCTCAGGTTCTCGTAACGCCTTCGCAGAGTCAACCAGAAGGCACTGGGGGGTTTCAAGGTGCAGAGTCGTTCCTGACGTCTTTACGAGGAGAATCCGTCTCTATAAAACTGTCTTCTTCTTCCTACGCTCTCTCGTCACGCAACTTCAGTACTGCTCCTGGCCCCGAGAAGACACAATGGTCCACCGGATGCTGAGAGATACACGAGACAAGAGAGTCACGCGAAAGGACCACGTACAGCACATGACCCGAAGGTGAGAAATCCGGCTGAAAAACGCGTCTACCACGTGTCACCGGGTGTAGTTAGGAACCTGAAAGGTGGGTGTCAAAAGAAGACCGCAAGACCAACTGCGTTCGTGCTGGACATTTTCACGTATGCTTCTCTCGATCGTGTTCGCAGATTTTCGTAAGTCGATTTAAAGTACGTGCACCGTGTGCGTCGTGAGAGGAATCGAATCCCCCCCGGTTCCCTACAGGGATGCCGCCCGAGAGCATCCGGTACAAGAACTCACGTTCACCGGGCAGTCAGTTGGTACTTCTTACCAGAGAGCCAGGCTGGGGTCTGACCCACGGAAAAGGATCGACTGCGGCAGTCAGTTCACGTACACACGTACCTCTTACTTTCCCGTTAGAGCACGCATGCTGCGCCGTGCATTCGGCGTACAGTATCGCATGCTAAATATAAAAGCACCTCGCGGGCACGGGCTCTGCGCCATCTTGCACGGAAGAGTCATTTGCGTTAGTCCTGCCCACAGAGGCCAGCATGGCTCCGCCTACCGTAGCTGTTGTACATAAGCAGAACCATCTTTATTACCCGCAGGCACTAACCGTAAAGGGAGTGAGAGGTCTAGAACCGGAGGGAGCCTCACGGAGCCAGGGTAGAGCGCGAGCGAGAGCAGCTCGGAGCGGCTAAGAATTATGGTATATAGTGGTGGGGAATGACGGTGCCGTAGGCATAGTTTGTCTTTATAACGTCTGCGAGACCGCGGCGGACTTCAAACGAGCCGCTGATGGCTCAAAGTGGCTGCCCGGGATATAAATCCCCGGGCCCACCTCACTGGTCCATCCATTCCGTCTTTCCTTCCTTCGTCCTTTGGCTCCTTCCTTCCTTCGGTCCACCATATTCCCGTTCCCCGGACTCCCTCTCTAGCTCAGCCAGACGCAGTCAGCATCTTCCATTCGTTCTGTCTCCCTCTTACTCTTCCCTCCTTCGGCTCTCCCTCGCCCCTCTCCCTCTGATCTACTTATACCCCCACTCTGCCTCGCAGCATCCGTACACCCGATCAACCAAATGCGAGAGTCGAATATCGTTCCGAACGTCCAACCCGGTTCGTCGGTTCTCAATGTTCCTGCGATTTACGTTCATCCGATCCACCCCTCTTCGGAAGGTACGTCCGATGGAGTGGAACTGACGTTGCTGGAATCGGCCATCTCCTACGATAAACTTCCACGGGATGCCGGGAGTTCTATGGGATAGTGGACCACGGCCATGATCCCACCACTGAGCTAACCGCCAACGATTTTGCGGTTGGGTTCGTGGTGCGAATAAACGCTGTGGATATCAAAGTCTATACCTCTGTATACGTTGGCGCAGGCGCATTCACCCGGTAGGACACGGACGTGCTTCGGTTGTTTCAACAGGTGTCGAAATTGCATTAGCGTCCTGGATAATATTATTTCGTAGTGCGAGACCACCTTGAAAAAGGGAAGTCGTTCGAGGGCCAGATGCAGAGTTCGCCTCTGCCACTGACAGGCTAATAGAGAACTGAAGTGCGCGGTGCTGCCTGAAATTGTCGTGTTTTCGGTCTAGAATTACAACCACGGCTGGAGAACATAGCGTGTTCAGTGTTATTCCGTAGCTCGGTAGCTGACAAAGAGGGGTCATTATTCAAAAGGACGCGCGCCCAGAGGGCACGGGGCAGTTTTGTAGCGGAAGACATTGGACAAATGGGGTTGTTCCGCGGACAGGCAGGTTATCTCGGTCAGTCGTCGAGTGGCCACCCCACTAAATCACTCGGTTCTCACCCTAGCCTCAACCCTACGTCCGCACTGGGCAAACCCGATAACATCTCAAAACCTTTCCACCTTGACTTTCCTATAGCCAACCTTGCGTCTTTTTTTTTTTTCTTCGCCTTACACGGTAGGTACCTTCCTGGTCCAATTCCTTTACTATCACATCCTGATACTGTAGGGTAAATATATCGGGGTTGCTGGATGGCAGATAACTTTTGGCAGAGATGGTACGTATATCCTGTTCTTTGAATTTATTACTAAAAGAAGTTTAGTCAATTTCAAGGATTATACAGCATTTTCGAGAGCGTGTAGATCAAAGTCAATTTTTCTTGTGAAAAACAATATTGCCTTGGACTGAATGACTCGCCCGAAGACTCTACCCCCTTGTATCGCATTGTCAGGCGAAGTTCAAAGTCTCGTGATCGATCGCTCTCATTAATCATTTAGACATTGGGAGCCCATCGCGCACCTTGCTAGACATATCAGTCATCGGTAGTCATACTCATGAAGCGTCCAAGAGTAAACAGCAATGCTTGCGATTTCTCATATTAAGAGTGGCTAACCTGTTTGGCTTCTTATCGATATCAAATCCATACATAAATTCATCAAAACAAGATGGATTATTCATTCCGAGAAATTAGACAACGGATCCCTAACAAGCTCAACCGTACACAGGTAGCAATCTTCATCGGACCCACGAAGAGCTTCGGGCTCTTCCTGGAAGCATTTCCATCGAAGATGCCAGCGACCGTCGAAAACATCAACGGATCTTGAGGCACCGAGAAAGGGGATAATTTTGGTTTCTTTTTCGAGGATCGCCAAGGATAACACGCCCGTGGGAGTCTGGATGAGATGGCAGAGAGAAAATTAGCCGGTACGAGGATAAAGTGAATTAAGCGATGCTGTGAACGCTGCTACATTGGCTCTTAAGAAAAACAGATAGTAGCTCTCTTGGAATATGAGAAAATGACTTCCACGAGTCACAGCGTCCGATTCGGTAGAGCCCCTCTTGGTAGAACGGAAGGTGGCAAGGAGTTGTATATAGATGGTATATTTGGTATACCTGTATCTACATCATCCACCTAGGCTAAAGCGAAAGGATAAAAGGACCGAGGACGGGGTGTACGGCATCGGGCATAGGATGTTTCCGTGGCTGAAGCGGCTTGTTTACCGCAGCCGCTATTAGCTCCCAGTGCGACTCGAAGCGACTTCAGAGTCTAAAGCCAAGGATATTGCTTCCCTTTGTGCAACCGCGGCGTTTCCCTCATTTATTTATCTTTGACTACTGCATCCACTCCCGTCTTTTCTACAGTTCCATTATTCCAGCACGGAACGGTTTACGTTGGCGCCAGACAGTTTGATGCTGAGAAGGAATTGCACTGGTGTGGGTCTGTCCCGATGATCAAAGTCAAGCTCTCATTGATTACGCTCGGGGATCGGGAGGACGCGATTTTAGAACTTGGATTGATGGACTCTTACATCCAGAAGATATATAGAGTTTATTGATGAGATCAATTAAAAAAAATTTTACTTCCTGTTAACAGTGACTTTTTTTTAAACTTTCTCTCTATCGAACACAGTCGACGGAAACGTGCGTTACAGAGGACTTCCGGTTTCCACCGGTAGCACCGTTGTATGTGTAGACTTCGGGACAACGATATTACCAATGATATATTCACTACGATTGCGGGTAGATTGTAGTCTCTGGCTTAGAAATTAATCAGATAGAGTGGCGAGTCTAGGATTATCAGCTTTCGTATCAGCAGTGCAGTTTTACCCGTTGGAGGCTCCCCGAAGCCCACTTTCCAGGTTTGGTTATCCGGTGGGGTAGTGTTGGCGGGTCAGAATGGATAGTCGGCCTCACGGGTGTAGCTACGTACGAATTGAGAAAGGGTGGGTCTCTCTCTCTCTCTCTCTCTCTCTCTCTCTCTCACTCTCTCCCGTCTCCCTGTAAAGCGCTTCGCAAAGTGATCGGGCGTTTATTCGCCACGCTGTCGGGGACAAAGTGGGCTGCGCTCCCTGTCGACTGCCGCTATTTATCTTCGACGAGAGGAAACCCAGAACTACGATCCTTTCCAGCACGACGGGAAGGTTATGAAACCTTGATTGATACGATTGAAATTGGAGCCACGATCTCCAGCCAGGATAATAATTCTACCCGTGGTATGACTGGCTCTTCTTTGATCGTGATCGATATAGGGTGAGGCTGCGCCAGAATTGACTCTACTACGAAATCGTTATCCACTTTGGTCCAATGCTATGGGCACGCCGCTTTGGGTTTATTGGATACAAAGTGGGTAAAGGCTCTCGTACGTGGTACCCCAGTCCCAAATAAGGCTCATATCGATTTCTGGCAAGTTGGAAATATGGTTAAATGTTGGAGCGGGTTCAGAGTTTCTTATTGATGGGCATCATCAGCGTCTCCTATCGGCGCTCCCGATTTGTTCGTTTACGAATGGATTAGAAGGCATCGAGGCGGAACCGCTGCCTCATCAACTTCTAGAAGACATGTAGACAAACGAGAGTCCCACTAATTACCGCTATCGGCCTGGTACGGATTCTTTAGGAGCATTTATCACTAAACCTCGGGGCCCCTCTAGGGCGAAAGTTGAAAGAAGGATCAGCGTTGCTCTTCGGGGCCTCGCGCCGGATTGGTATCGGAGCGATATATCTTGGGATTGGCTTCGCAGTGGCGGATAGTCTGCAGCGAGCCAACGATAGGGGAAAGGGGTGCCACCTTGATAAACGAGGCCATAAATAACAGTAACGTCTCCACCGAAAACTCGAGCGGGTAAATGTATATCCAGCCAGGCCGCGGTTGAGGGAGTCGCTGAGGTGGGACGAGGTAATTTAAGATCCTATTGAGATATTTATGGGATCATAAAGCGGAACTGCCTGCCTCTATCGCCGCCAGCCATGCGTGAGTTGCCGCCGCAGCCACTGTGCTTTGTACCTTTGTTTATAACCACGAATCCCGCTAGTCTTTCACTTTGTTCCGTTCGACGTGTTCCTTGGGAGATCATCCTGGATGGTCGGATACGTCCCCTGCGGGTAAATGCCTACCAAAAATTATCGAGAATATTTATCGAGACGTTTTACCATAGCCTGGGGCGACTACTGCCAGGGATGTATTCTTGTAGGAACTTACCATATACCTATTACTAACCCGTCATCCGGTCTCAAGGTCCATTCACATAGGTTTCTAACCTCGTAAATGAAACTACAAACCACGCTTGGTTTCACGCTCCAACTGATCTCGACTGGGTTCGCTTTACAATTCTGAACGCTTACTCGCTCGTCGTTAGCCGTGAAAACGAACCGACACGCTTTTCCCAACCCTGAAACGAATCGGGCTCCTATAGGTTTTCCTAAAGAACATTCTTCAAGGGTGGTAAATCTCAAGGGCGCCGTCTATGCGAGTCCCCAATTCAGTGCTCTGGCCAGATGCGGAGGTCCGGGGTGCCTAGTATAAGAACCAGAACAAGAGCTGGTAGAATGAGAAGATGGAGACTGAGAAGAAGATGAAGAAGAAGAGAACGAAGAAGAAGAAACGCTTTCACAGGGTGCAAAGAGTGTTGCCTATGGGGCCTTCGTGTTGGTAACGAGCGGATTATACTCTCGCCGTGGTATCAGATGGTCCCGTACCTGGTTCCATGGTTGTTAATTAGGATGGATGCCCACGCCTGGGGCGACTTTTACGAGCGGATACGGCGCGAACCGAAATAGCGCATCCGACGTTAACAGGCCGACCCTTCTTCGAGGTTTCTTCGAGGAATCGCGAGAGAGATCTCTGCCAAGGAGGAAGTAAACTTTGGCGGGAGGCTACTAGCTGTATTTTTTCCTTTCTTTTTTTTTCAAGATAATACCACAGATCCCATTTCTCAGTATCCAGCGTCCTTGGAATTAGCTGACCGGGTACAGGCTATCCAGTCGAATAAAAAGGGGAGGACGCCAAGCGTCGTTATATGGGATTCTTATAAAGCCATAAAAGAAAGATCAATGCGATATATCAAGCTATATTAAAATATACTAAGAATTTTTAGGTCCAGATTGTGTAAAAGCTGTGTATCAGGATCTAATTCCTAAATCAGTATTTATCGTGATTCCTCTTATCCCAAAGATCGGTACGATTGGGCAGGTAGTTTAAAAATAAAAAGTAACGAGCACGCGTTATCCCGTATGGTTTCAGATGAGATCTTATACTCGCGCATGCAGTAAATCAGCATCCCTATCGAATCTTTGTTGGCGGCGGCTGCTGTAGCTCTATCTATCGACCGGGAGAGGTAATCTGGTGAGTCGTAAAACGTGTCAGGATGTCCAACAAACACCTACTCATTAGCCAGGTAGGCCGGACCGGGAGGTAGGATTACCCAAGCATGCATTAACTCCGTGTGGGTAAGTTATGGTCCGGGGAGAGCATAATTCACCTGACAAGAAAGTGTGGGTTTCCACGAGAGCGTTCGTGTGAGGGCTTGGCTCCTCGTTAGTTTATCGGGTGCCGGCTGCCCGGACGTCTCGGAGCTAATTGAAACCCACGTTCTTCAATTCGTGGCCCTACGAGAATTTACATTTACCACGGATTTCAAATAGTGCTCCCTATTACTTTTTCGGCCTTGTTTCGCACCCTGGGAAAGAATCTCTTATACGTATAACGGCCGTTGCCGTAATGATCTTCCTTACACATACCGGCTATCCAATCTCGTCTATATCTGCTTCCTAGATGGTCCATTGCTTTTATTTTCTTTCTCCGTCATTTATCATTACCCGATATTACTTCCATATTCTTTTACTCTCGTGCCATGAAATGCGCGCGTCCGCTTGATAACTTCTCCGCCAGGCAGCGCCACCGTCTATTTACTCCATTACGCTTGCTACTATGTAGGTGCCGTGCAGGAAGCTCCGGCTGTCTCGTTCAAACGCGATAGACATCTTCGCCAACTCCCTGCCGCCGCCTAACTAATTGGCTACTGAATTACTGGGCGACATGACCAGTTATTGCTTCGTGCCTTCGCTCTGCATCGGCGGCGTCTTCGCGTCGCACCTGCATCCACGCATCCGCGGATCGTCGCCTCTCGTTTTGATCCGAGAAATTATAATTTGCTTGGCTTCCGTTCCGCATGGAGAAATCTGCCTCGCGATATATTATCGTCTTCGGACCGGAAGTACGCTTTCGACAATTTTTACAAACTTTCTTTTCACGGATGAAAATCATTCACCAGCTATAAACTGGAACACATTTTTTTAACACTCGCTCGGTCTACTCTGAATTCCATCGCTGTATAAGGATCGTTTGCCTCACGGGGGTCTGTGAATACATATATATATATATATATATATTTCAAAAAGAAAAATCAACCAACAGAAATTAGAATAAAGTATTGTTACAGGCAGCATCTTCCGTTGTAAAATTACTCTCTCGATCCTGCGTGTAGGGAGCTAGGCAAGAGAGTAACCGGTGATATATGGCTCTGTGGCTTCTCTCGCGATACGTCGCTACTAAAAGGCTTAACGAGCATCTTCGTACACCAACCAGTCCAGAGTAAACAGGACGTGGCTTATCTTGTCACGAAAAATCTGCTAGGGGAAGCTGCGAGTCGCTGACTCGCATTCTTTTTTCTTCTCGTAGTCCGTTACTACACGCGTACCGTGAGGTTCCGGAGTGCTGTCAAATTTTGCAAGAATTATCAGCTAACCGAAGCGACCTTCGGAGACGAGAGTTCATCTCCGGATCTTCGAGCAAACGTGATCCGCGGATGCTGAGTTCACTCGAGATTGACTTATTGCCAATCTTTGAGATTGCTCTCGCTCGTGGAGTCTCGCGTTCCCGTTAGTCGATAAAACGAACGTGTCCTAAGATCATCCTCAGTGAAGCTTCTCTGCACCATCATCGGTTTAATCAATCATAACGGAAGCGCCAATATTTTCCTAAGAGTCGTTTCAGTGCTGTAGTATATATATATATAGACTATAAGATAAAGTATTGCCAGTTTATCCAAGTGATTTATTTATGAAAAAAATGTAAATCGTGCTCGGAGAATATACAGCGATCGTCCGTTCAGTCTGATGACGTCTCACGTCGATCAAAGAATTACGAGGCGGCCCCGTGTCGCATGTGTCAGCGTATCGTTTACAGATATGATTACTAAAAGCGTAAGACACGTATCACCGGTCGACCGGTTGGGCTCGGTCGTGTCAAACGTTGAAGCGGCAATTAGCCCCGCGACGTCTCCATCAGCGCTCGAGCCGATACGTGTTGCTTCATTAGGAGATAATTAAGCGTTCGACCTAAGCATTTCCTGTAAAGATCGTTAATTACCAAGCGGAGAGAAATAACGACGCGAATGTTAATTGGGGCCGCAATAAATAACGTCCCGGCGTCATTCCTATCGTATCATCAAGGCCCCCGGCTCATATCCCGACGTTCCCCAGTTTACAAGGCGGGAGTAATAACGCTTCCCTCATAATAAAATTCCAATCTGTTGACACTATACACAACTGCGTACAGTCGGGTATTAAATTTTCTCAGGGATGCCGCAGACCCCGAGCTCCGTATTACACGAGATTCTTCGACTTAATCTCGCGTTAGCCCCCTTTCCGGAATAAGCGGTCTCGTTTGTGAACAAGATTCCGAATGGGACGCTACTTGAATTTGGACAAATGGCTGCAGATTCGAGAGCGTCGGATCTGATGGTCGATTTACGAATAATTGTACCCGGGACCATGGTATATGTATGTCGAGGTACCGTTATACCGGGTGATACGATTAAAAATGTCCTTCCGAGCAGTTGCTTCTACCGTAGGGTCTGGTCGTGCCAGAGATTCCCCCTTGACAAAGAGCTAATATTATTCCGTCTCCATTATTCCGCCGTGCCTCGTCAGCGCGTTGCATAAATCAACCGGGGAGCCACAACACAAAGAGCATATTCCGAATACAGGTCGACGACAGCGAGTAACAAAGAATCGTCTCTAATTGGATCGAATATCGCAATTACGGGCTATAAATTGTTGACTCGGTTCAAACAATCAGTAGTGCCTTTACCCGGGACGTCTCGGTGCGTCCCCAGAGCGATAATCATATAATGACCTCACGTCCCGTCCACACGTTGTTAATTTGCTCGCGTCGCAGCCAGAGATCGTTCCGACGTTTTTCTTCGATATGGGAACAGATCGCGAGATTGGACACCTGTCGACGGTCCGTCAATCTTTACATGAACTTGGACTCTTTTGCAGGCCATGATTTAGCGTCGGGACGCCCATACCCATAATTCCATTGGATACCCAAGTGGAATAAAAATCGATGACTCAGGCACCCGAGTCGACGTCTTTGTCATCGTAGACTCTCTTTGGGACGTGGACCGTTGGTAATCGATTATCGATCTCGAATCTTCGAGGATCGACCAAGGACAAGGCTGACACGCAACGACGTGGACGGTAGTGACTAAGCGGAAGTCCAGTAGAGAAACTCCTTAAGAGATCCGAGATAACTTCAGGCTCTACGCTGTGCGAGCTCCTTCGACCACCTTGAAGTTAGTCCTTACACAGTATAGTATCACGTTATCGCCGTCTGGTGACTATTGGGGATTTTCTAGGGAATTTTAAGGTACTTCCTTCTAATTGGCATTTAAGCCTGGTTTTCATTGTCACTCCTTTATGCCGGATCTTCTTGACTCCCGAGGCTATCGAATGGGAGCCCTTGATGTCGGCCCACCTGTGAGCCCACCTTTAGCTGTATTCACGCTATAAATCCGGCAGATAATGACGACATGTTTATATTCTTCATTCGTATTCTAGGCAAAGAACTGCTCGTAGCTTCGGTGAAGACTGCCTGCATGACTTGCTGGCTGGTTGCGCCTGTCCCTTCCCCAGTGGCGTATCTCCTTCCTAGTTCCAGCATTGCCGACTGTTATTTATGTATCCTGAGCGGATCGTACATTAGGGATACTTACGCATGGGGAAACACATTCGATGGGGAGTGAACGTTACGGCAATACGCCATTGGGTTTCTTAAATAGGACCATTTAGTCAGCGCGTGAGCCGATTATGTATCTATGGCAGACATATTACCAAATGTACGACTTCCGTGACATCATCGAATCGATCGTCGGACATCAATCATGTCATGTAACAATGAACCAATAGGAGTTAATGCGGCACGCGGTACGCGTTCTGATAACGGCTGTGATTCAACCATTGTTTCTCGTTCTTCCATAAAATCGCATCTGACGTGTCATTAGGATACTGGGACTGTGTTTTGCATGTGCGGATGCACGCGGGTGGAATTTACAATGGGTAATCGAGGAACCGATAGTGTGCTCGTGTAGTTCGAATGTGATGATGAACGTGATAAATGCATTATGAAAATTATATGTAAAACAGTGCGGGGAATTTAATGGATTTTTATTAGCGCAATAACAATTAGATTACGGGTTATGTGATTGGCGGTAAGATTTACAATAATAAAATTTTATTATACGACATTTTTAATTAACGACGATATTGCATATTTTTTTCATACTCAAGGTTGCACGCGCGATATCATCTTGTTAAATATCAGGAGCGAGTGGTAGCTGTTGACATTCGATGAATTATTTATCGTTCCTTGATATCCATCGAATCGAATAAAAATTCATTTTTTATTTCATCATTGTTTGCAGTATTTAATACAGCTTTACTAACTAAGCGAATTAGTTTAATCAGTTGGCTCGACTTAATATTCATTCGTACTGGCCGCCTGCAATCTTACACGCTGTCATAACAGCCTTCAATCAATTATATATTCAAGATTGTCATTACGTGATTAAGGTCAAAGGTCGTATCGGTTATAACCCATTTCATTAATACATGAAAATTACTCTCGGGAGATGAGTGGATCGTGAGATTTTATTAGTTTGTAATTTGTTACGTGTTTTTTAAAATTATTATTCGTCGACTGAATTATCATGCGTTATCAATCGTATCCAACGACGTTTCTTATATCATAGGACGTAGAAGTCTGCTGCTCTGTCGACACTGGAATCTGAATAGAATGTTGAGATATGCTTGATTATACATTCAGGAAAGTCAAAATCACACCTCAGATGCGTAGACTGAGGCTTCAATCCATATATAGCAAAGTAAAAAATATGATACTGTATTATACGGCGGTTTTTAAAATGTCTTGACCATTATAAAATTGAGGGTTGCTGTATAATGAATGCGTGGAAGGAGTAGGATATAGGCTGGACCACGTAGCGACCATAATAATAAACCTTGACACGAAGAGTCAAGCAAACAAAATAAATCATTGATGACAATGACTCCGTGGAGAAGATTTTTTCGTGCGTTTGCATTGATTGTATATGAGAAAAATGTTGAATTTTTTTCAAAAAAAAATTTTTATTTCCAAAGAAATTACTTTGTCCGGTAAGGATAACGTACTCTCAGAAGTAAAGCATGTACTTGGTACTTCGGTATAAAACAGCTTTATTACACGAAATGTATGTAAATTACGTTATTTATGATTATGGCCGCTAATTATATTGCGTGCTTATACAAAATGTCAACGGAGCGAAGCACCGATGTAAAGTATGTTTCGCTTTTTACGAGGTAGCTCAATGTGCCTCGCAGTAACGACGCGAAGTATATATTATACGTTTAACGATCGCGAAATACCAAACGAGTTCACAATGTTCAACCTGTCACAGGACCACCACATTACAGAAGTGCCAACGTAGTAACGTTTTGTCTGTTGCCAAACAGTTTTTTAGTTTTTTTTGTTATTTAAATTAAAAGAAAATTTAAAGATACCAAATTTTTTATGGTTAAAAAAATATACACGACTATTCAGAACTACTGCACCTCCCGAAGTTGGTTCTGTATTATCTGTTTCCATTAATTCCTGTACTGAACTATCTTCAGGTGATACGATAGCCCTGAATAACCTTGCGCATATCATCTTATCAGTAATGACATGTCGATGATTGGTGGCAGATGAAAAATTACTCTTTGCGTAACAGTTTAATTATAAAAAAAAAATTCTGATCACCTTGCTCAATACGTATTTTGAAACTATTTATAAATAAGAAATTAATATCTTATAAGTAGAAAATGTATTTTTTTTATATCATAAATGCACACCTGTGTCGACTTACATACTCACTTGCGTCATATACGTACGTTTCGAAAAATTTCACTTTTTTAGACAAACAAACGTATTGTTTTTAAATAATGTATATATACGCAGGCACTGTCATATGTGAATTTTTTAATAATTTAATTTTTGGGCATATAATTACCTTTTGTTTTTCATTATGTAATTTATTTATTCATCGAACTTTTGAAAATTTTTAATGACTTTTTTTGTCCATGTTTCAGTTTTAAAAACATACGGCATATGTATAGCTACTGGCTCGTTCAAATTTTTACGTCCGACGCACGTTGCAGCGTCCGAAATACATTGGGTATGGCGCAGCGTGCGAATCCTGCTACCGATATTTATTTATCCGTTTATTTATTCATCTGCAAAACTCTGGCGAGTTCTCACGTGCAGGCTTGGCTGCGCCTGGCTGTACTTTCTCTTGCACGAAACGAGCGTACGTGCTTTTCCCAGCAACTCCGATTGCGGATGTTATGCACTTCGAGTGCACCCACTTAATGAAATGGATATCAAAATTCTCACGATCCCAGGTACATGCACGTATGTATAACCTGCTCATCCGTATATTTACAAAAAATTGTAAATTAAAAATTGTAATAAATAAATTCGGTCCATTCCTCGGATGCTGAATAGCAATTCACTCGTTTCGGCCTTTTATTATTTCTTGTCAGTCCTACAGTACAAGTGAATGAACTCGAACGTTATTTTAAAATGACGCAACCTTTGTTTGTATCACAGATAATATTTTTATACTCGTCGAAGGTTATGAATATTTTTTCGGAGACGGATGTAACGTGTAACAAGCATATATATATAAGTTATTCGATAAATTCCACATAATTCCGGAACTCCAAAGATTCGTCTCTGTGATTCGGTCGACACCCACGAAATGTCAGAACCAGTTGGGGCGACCTTGTTGAAAAAAAATTCTTCTCATCCAAAGGCTTGTTTGGTATACGTGAATAAAAAAACTCATATTAAAAAAAAAAAAACGAACCTTGACGTAAAAATTCTTGAAGAAAAGGTCATGCGCAGGAGGATATTGCAGGTTTCCTGAAATAGCGCTATTTCGATTAAAAAGATAAAAATTTGTTGGATTGTTGTCAAAAATTTCGCGAATCCGATCAACCTCTCAATTGTCTCTGATAGGTGAACCAATTTTGATATCGACCGTGTAATGAGCCCAAATGTAAAGAGTAGTGACATCCATAGAATAAGATCGAAAGCTAGTCTTACTTAAGATTATATTTCTTGAAATTTGTCCCGTTGCTGCCTGGTGTCGTCCCTTTCTGTCTCGAACTTTCATTGCGAGCGAACGTCACCAGGCAGCACAGCAAAGTCACATGCCTAAGGTAACAGGCAAATTTCTTAAGAATTAGAATCGTTGATTTTCATTGGTATTTTTGTTCATCACTTAATGCAGGGTGTCCTAAGGGTATATATGGATAGGTGTAATAAGGATAGAAAGGGATTTTATTAAAACCCCGATTTAGAACTATTGACGGCACTGTTCATAAACATCAAAGGAATAACGGAGAGATTTATTAAAACCAATGGATCACATACGTCCGTGATAAATTGGGACATCTACCAGTGAAACGGAACCTCGCAGCCAATTCCTATATAATTAAATCCACGGTTACAACGTGCATCATATTGCCAGAATAACGAACAGCTAAGATTACATTATTTATTTTAGTTTTTTTTTTTTTGTAATTTTTTGAAGATAACTGCGGGTTATCACTGTGATTGAATGGGTAATGCATGGTACATCCTAAAATCGCCTAATTTAATTGAATATTGTTTTTTTTTTATGTATGTAAAGATACTCATTTCTTTGGAGGTTTATTCGTGTCCTTTCAATTATTAGACATAAAGGCCCGTACTCATGCCTCTCTTTTAGCGTTAAAGACGTCTTTTATCGACTGCTATGACAGCAGATAGCAGTCGATAAAAGACGTCTTTAACGCTAAAAGAGAGGCATGAGTACGGGCCAAAGTGTTTAAGTAATATTGCAACCGTCTTAATCGCCACTTTCGTTTCGCGATCCGCGCAGATGTAATTTACATGCCCTGATAAGAGATACGTGTTGTTTCAAGCTAAGCTCAATTGCGAAACGTTCACAACACGTTAAGACGTCGTGACTGTTGTAAATAAGGAGTAACGATAATAAGTCATTTATGTTGGCTTGACTTTATCTAAGACTTGTATCGCGTGTATGTTTTAATGTGAAAAGGCAGAGAGGTGTGTCATTATCAATATCAAACAAAGATGTGCAAATAGGTACAGTTAATAATATAGGACACACGATAGGTTTTATTATCAGTAACGTGCTATAAAGCAATAATGATTATATTTAATAATTTTAATTCTGCCTTCGAAGAGTGTATTAATCAAACGACCGAGTGAATTATGAAAGTATAATTCGAAGAGATACTGCTATCAGTACTTTGTAGGCAATTCTTTTAAACGGGTGTAATTGTATAGATAATAAACATATTTATCATCGCCAAAATATTAGTCCTATCGCACAAGAGGTTCTTAGTCAAAATGACACGTATGATATTTCGAAAATTAAATGATCAAATGAAATATGAAAAATACATTTTTTTTTCAAAATTCATTCCCAAACACCTTATGCTACGTAGTTAAAATGCGTACTGACTTTTGATTTTTTTTTTTCCTTTTTATAGAAAGGATCATTCCCACGTTAATATACGCATCGAGGACTGTGCAACGATCTTACGGTGACATTCGGAATCATTGCCATTCTAAGAAAAAAAAAAAAAAGCTTTTTAATTTGATCGATAGTTTATTACGTTCCAAAAGTCCGAATATTATTCAAGCAGCAACGACTGAAATTGCGAGAAAATTGTCATTCGTACAATTAAAATAGTCGATATCACGTCTCCCAGAACTTAGGCTGTCCGCGGCCTACATTTGTTTTTCTTGTTTAGGAAATACGCGATCCGCTGACTGTAAACATGAAAATGATTCGTCGCAAAAGAATTTGTTAGGCTGTGATTAAGGCAGTGCCTAGGTAAATATAAATCAACGCGAACCGTCCTTCTTATCTGTCAGGCGATTCACGTTATGCAAAAAGAATTCCTAACCTTCAAATATCCATTTATGTCGGTCCATAACCTAAATTCCAGATTCCAGAGATCGGGAAACATGCCGAGACGGAGATGTGTCATTTGGGATTTGCGAGTATTGGTAACAAAAATGACGTAACGAAGAATTGGTGAAAATTTATAACATCACGTCGTTCCATCCAGTTCCAAATAATCTTAGTATATTGGTGTTAAAAAAAAAAAATATTTCGTATTCGACGTTACACAAGAGTCTGTGTATCAATTCGATTCGATTAAAATACCAACCTTAGGACACCTAGTTAGCCTAAATCTTCCTCTTGAATATAATTTAATAGAAAAATGCTAATCTCGATCCTGATACTGACATCACCATCCGGCTCTTGGGGTAGTATATAAGATGCGACCAAAGGAATGATCCTCAGATCAATTTTGCCTCTCGTCTTGTACGCATTCAGCAAGTTTGAGTAGCACGCACTTCAAACCATGAAGAACCTGATGATCATCGTTCTCCTTGCGACCGTCCTGGCTCTGTCTTCGGCGAGACCTCAGCTAGTCAGCTACCGGGTGAATTCAGCATTTCCAAAAGGTGTCAAGTGGCAAATCGGCGTCGGAAGTCAAACAGTGGCGCCACCACCCCTTCAAGCATATCGTGACGAGGGCTACGTCTACCCGGTACCACCCAAGGCTGACATCCCCAATCTGGGATACCTGCCAGTTCGTCGTTGATCTATGAATTTTGGCAAGGAATCATTACGGGCCAAGGAGTAGCGACAACGAACCAGCCTACCCGAGTGTTCATCAACGTATACCTAAACACCCTGCCGAGTGTCATCATGCTAAAGTTTGTACCACTGGATGCTGGCAGCGGCTCACGATAGATTTAAATATAAAGCAAGATACTACTGTACATGAAAATTTCGAAATAAATGAAAATAGAGTGATTAAATTATCAATTTATTGACTATCGATATCGCAGTGAACATTATTATTGTCAGTCACCGTATAAGATCCAAAAAAATGAATTATTGACAGCTGGCAGAGAATAGCACAGTGAGCGGAGCTACGGATTTTTGTTGACTTCGACATGAGAAAATGTGACAACAACGCGATGGTTGGTAAACGTAAAAAAAAAATATTCCAAGCCTCATAAATCTCGTGGCGTAATCCCGTGATGTTTACGTAATTTTCACAGAGTGTACGTTCTGCAAATTGCGGCACATTGGCGTTAATAAATTATCGTTATGAGGTCGCAAATGTTTCCTTGTCATTTCCAGGACGTAGACGAAGAAGCGGCGCCTCATTGGTTCGCGTACGTAAACGAGTCATCGATCAACCACGTTCTAACGACACGTCAAATGCGTGTTTGTGTCATTGAATTATAATGGATGAGGTCTATTACTGGAAGAAAAGAAATAACAGTGCGCGTTAACCAGCTTTCAAACAGTTTGGTCGAACCGCGATAAGATTGGACGACAGTCGTCGAAGAAGCTGAAAAATGTATCATTGGCGATGGGGGTACCTGAACGTACTTCCCGTTGAGGATCGAATGGAAAGAAATCCAGTGGAAATGGATCCAATGGAAATGAGTCTGCAAAATCAACGTGGATGAATCAGAGACAAGCGCTTGATCTTAATAATAATGCACTGACGTGCCTATCAGGTACATTTCCTATTATCATGCATATACAAAGAACTGATAACAGCCATAACACGGAATTATCAGGTAAACTCTGAATCATTTACGATAACGGAGTATAAGGAGTAGTAAAAAGAAAAAAGAAGAAAATTATAAATGTGAAAAAAAAAAAATGATTATCAGTAAATCAAGGAAATGAACTTTTAATACTGTCGTTATCTCGTAAAACTAAGTCGCACTGATTTCAAGTGACAATGGTTGCACGGCGAATCGAGAGACGGTTCAGTTGAGGTTGCTTGTGAACGATGGGACGAGGAAGGGAAGGTCGAAAAAAAAATATATGAAGAAACTCTCTGTAAAGCGATAAATCTAATTACATAATTGCGCTCTGATGGAAGTATTATGGTCGTACCGTTGTTTGCCCTGTCACATAAATGTTATACAAGTGTCACACTGGTACAATGGTGGCATTCAGGCAGACCGAGAGAGGCAGAGAAGGAGGTTGCCTATATGGTGGAAGCGAACCAATGAGTTCAGCGTTACCAAAGGGAACCTTTCGTTATTTCCATTCAATTAATATTATGAACGGAACCGACATTATGACGTACGGTTACGGAGTCTATAGTATCGCCGCGGGAATATTGGAACAGTTATAAAACGACAAAAGCGTTTGAGTATGATTTAGAACCGTAATGATAAAGAGGAAGGAAAAAGTCTTAAGGAGAGACAGACGTATACTTTTAACCAAACGTGCTTAACCCAACCAGACCAATAGTACTACCTGGTATAATGGGACTGTGTTAAATTTTAGGGCCGCAGTAAAGCGCATAGCCGGCTTGTGAAACAACCCTAATAAAGGAGCACCGTGCTGACCAACGTTGACAAAATATTTTTCGGCAATGGAAACATGCTAAATCATCGGTTCGAGTGCTTCCGTAAGTATTTCAGTGAAATTTAACGTGTTTCTTGTTTACACGGTAGAATGGAAAAATATTTCGTTGACAAACCCAATACGGATGCGACCGACGGAATTTTCTTCTTTAAGGGTCAACGTCTTCGTAGGGTATGGGGACGGATGTTCTTCGGAGAAATCGGCAGCCTCCGCAATCGGGTCCAGCGGCTAGAGCAGCCGGGAACAATAATCGCGGCAGTACTTCGCATCACAAAGAGACTCACAATGGAGTTAATTAAACATCTCAATAGCAGACGTCCGCCTAAGGGTGATTAGGCATGCTGTGCCGAGGCGTGGCTCTGCCGGTGGCCATTGTACCCCGTGGGGCAACCGGCGAAGGGATGGAGAAGCAACAACAATGCAGGTGACAGCTCACGCGCCCCCTAGGCTGCCCGTGTCTTTTGTTCCTGGCGTTTCTCCGGCTTTCTTTCTTTACGAGAAGACAAGCATGGCCGCGCGTCGCAGAGACACGCTGAAAATTGCTCAAATGGAAACGAGCCTGTCATTGTCGCTTGGCTGACCTGTCACGTGGCGACACTCACCTTGTTGCCTTCGGAACAAGGAGATGGAACCTGGACCACGTGGATACCAGTAAGATTACACACGTAAGTCACTCCACGCGTTTCCCTATAGCAATTAGCATCACTTTGATCAACCAAATCTTACGACTGGTCAAGATTGAATTTCCGGAGTTGAAAGAGACAATTTGAAAAAAAAACCTTTTTTCACATTTTTCATAGACACTGGACAAAATTTAGATTAATCCGTACGAAGCGGGAATTCAAACAGCGGCTAGAGCTAAAGGGGTTGGATAAACGTTTTTCGTAAACTTCCGGCCGACTGTGACTTTAGGTCGTAGATCTGTCACGTAATAGTTTTATTATCGTTTTACAATCTTCTGACTATAATACGAGTGTTGCTTGGGGGAAATAGAGAAAAAAACACGTGCGCTGTGCACCTGTAATATTTAAAGCGACTATCCATTTCAGAACACGTCAGTTACGGGCTGCTTCGCCAAAGGCATACTAAGTAATCACCTGCGTCCTACTCACCTGCGTGGGTGCCCCACCCTGCCGGTGCACTCGTGGCATTACAAACACGCACGGGTTCATGATTTCTCCTGGTTACCAATGACTCGGGTATGAAATACGAAAAATGAGATAAAAATATTTGTCGATAAAAAAATTTCCGCTGATACCTGATAACGTGGTATTTTTATCGCGAGTTAATTAAATGCTCGTTACCAAGAAACAGCCGGGAAATAACGGATGTCGGGAAACAATAACGCGGCCATGGTCCTTTCTTTTCATGTAAATTACGTAGCGTCAAAAGACGCGTCATACACGAAATTACATCTCGTTAGCATAGCCATTGAGAGAAAAAGGGTGCTGAATGAATTGACGGCATAAAGGTTAGCCGAAGCATGGCCATTGCTACGTTAGCATAATAATGCAGTTAGGTTTGTGGAAAAAAAAAAAAAAAAAAAAAATCGCTATGCAACCGGTACAGTAATGGACATGAATTTATTTGGTTCCGGTACCCATAGATTGTATCGGATGTCGCGTTGATTGCGTGAGGAATAAATAAATATATTAACGTCGACCCCGATTGTGAAAATACGTTATGGGAGATTGACGAGAACGTTTACACCGAACTACCTGTCTACGTAATATGGTATTTGCATATAGGTATACGAGCAACTGGTAGCTGGTCTCTGTTCCAGGTATTCATGGGGGTCAAAGTGTCGCTGGTATACGATATACCCACGAAGTCGACGGTATTAACGAAGATAAGGAAGAAGAAGTTACATGCGTACATACGCGGTAGCAGCTACCTCAGAGTCCACGTAAAGTGTCGCTTGATAAATTATAGTAGCTTTCGTGGATGAAAGTTTGAAGTAAGAAGGAAGAAGAGAAGGAAGATAAGGATCGTACGTCTAGTTGACTCTGGCAAACGACATCCGTTTACCTACGTGGTAGATGCCCCCGGTAGTAACCGAGGTACGGTCGCTAATCCCAGTTATATCTGTAGATAGGGAAAACGTGGGTACACGTGAGGTTGGCAGCAGTGGCTAATAAGAGGAACGAAGGTGCAAGTCCCACGTACCGCTCAGCCATTTATAAGTATAGTGCGTCGAAGAGGTACTGTAATTATAAGGCCCAAAAAGGGAGACACGGTATCGGGGTCCTTAGTTTTTGGGTACCCGGCTCCAAACTACCGGGAGTGCCGAAATTACTTGAAATTAGGGTGAACGATTGCTGGTCGACCTTGGTTCAGTTTCTACCGTAAGGTACTTTTAGTGGGTCATTCAAAGTGGGTAAGTAAGAGGGGTCCGAATTTGGTAGTGATTTTGGTGCGGGTCAAAGGGGTGTAAAGTTTATTGAAATTTTTTTCTAGGGCAACCTAGGTCTCATGTAGATGATTTTTCCCAGTGCTGGGATCATGCTGATGAGGATGACGAAGGGTAGGAGACGGCCACGGAACGTAGGGATTGAATTAGCAGATTTGAGACACGTCGCTGAGCGTGAACGATTAATACACGATCCTGGGTTACAAATGACCCCTGACCTCGTAAACCCGAGCGTTTGCTCCAGTTGATAAATCACGTCTGTCATAGACCAGGTGCCGTACGTCAAGCATACGTGTCCGTGTTCTCGTCCTCTGCCTCTTCTATATCCCCCAGGGTAGCTCGCAGCCGCGTTTCTGCTGTACAAACAAATACAAATTACACGAGATCCCCGACGGTCCCATGTTTTACGCCTCGACGGACGTGTTTCTCGGGATCCGCAATGGTCCAGAACCCAGCCTCTTGCACGGCTCGTCTCTTCTCATCAAAGAGGCACGCTGCGCCGACGTGAAAACACTGCAAGCCCGGTCGTATAAACAAAATTTACTCATGGGAACACGTGCGTTCGTCATATTTCAGCGTAACCACATTTCGTGCCCTGATGAGAGTATTTTTTTTTTTTTGAAAATTCTCCCAAAAAATTTGGAATTGCAATAAGTATCGAAAAAACATTTATCGGTATGTATGAACGTTATCGATGATTTTAGTGCGTGACCCGATCGTCTGAGAACAGTCACATTTTTCGTGGACGCCAAGTGGGGTGGTTCGTCCTCCTTCTCTCTTCGCCCATCGAGTAAACAGTCGCGGCAACGGACAGCTGGACAGTTCCAAGTGGCTGGCAAACAAACTCGAGTTTTCCGATACGATGACAGTGACGATGACAGTGAGGCTGTCCGGCCATCCTCTACAGGGTATACGGATGACTCGACCCGTAATCCAGAGGATTAGCTGCTGACACAAACTGACGGATGGGAATTGCCCGCATTCCCCTAGGTAAATGTTCCAAACGATATTCCAACTGTTATTATCCCAGCTTTTCGAGAAGGAACGGTTAGGTTTAAAAGATTAACCACCGAGCATGGTTTTTATGCAGTCCGTCTATATAGGAATCTAGAAGGTACGAAATGGACGTATAGTAAAACGAAGTTTTTATTTACTGTATTTTTTCGTCACCCGGTAATTACTGAGTGAAATTTTTCAAAATAACGGTCTCCCTCGTAAGTGGAATACTCAAATTTTACGGTAACGATGTATTTTTCGAGAAAAAGAAATCTGTCAAATTTATCAAACTGGACCAAAGATGCTGGGTACGTCTTTCGTTATACAGAGATTGATAGACCCTTTGCTCGTGAAAGCAGACGCTCGTGGTTGGCGTCGGATGAGTGACAGGCGTCCCGCTGAAAGCGGACAGGCGAGTGACGAGGCGTCGCGACGACCTCCACGAACGAGAAGACGAGGGTGTCGCCTCCGATTACGCTAACTACTGGGAATTTTCGAGAAGAGATCCTACCGCGAGAAGACTCGAGGAAATCTCATTTTCTTAGTAAAACTAGAAGATTCATCGTGACGAGTTTTCATGGGACTTATACACGGTGTCTAAGAATTTTAAAAAGGTACAGACACGTATTATCCATTCGTATACAGGCGTTCCTCGTAATTGACTCGTTACGTATGTTTTAATTAATCCATAGGTATAATGACAGGGGCGTATAATACAGGCACCTTTATACAGTGATAAACGTCCGAAGAAAAGAAACGATAATTTACGACACGAAGATGAGGAGACTGGAAAGTTTAAAAAAAAATGGTTACTTTGGGGAGCCTGTAAAATATGGCATAACAAAAAAAGTGGAAAAAAAAAAAGAAGAGAAAGAATAAAAGCTACCACTTGGAAACCTGTCGAACGGCCTATCCAAAAGTGATTTACCATCGCGGAGGCGCATTACGCCAATGCCTTGAGGTATCTTTCCTAAAACGTATCATCAGGCCTCTATTGTAATAACACGAGTCGGCATTGTCATTACGTCGAGGCCCGGTTGTTTCAGACTCAATGATTAGCGGTCGGTGTGGCTTTGTCCCAAGGGATAGTGCTGGGGGTGTAACGGTAATAGCAGGGCGCTACGATAATTCCGGTAAGGATCAGCAAAGGCGGGAATTAGACGTAGACGACGGGACGGACGTCGCCAATGCCGAGCTGCAAAAGCGTCGAGATGCCAACCCAACCTGACTGCTGTAACTATACCAGGCGCCAGATAAGTGGAGGTCCGATTTGATGAGTTTTTGGAAATAAAATTTAAGAGTTAGACAGACCCCCTAAAGTGGACTTAGATTTTCGTTATTCGGGTAAGATTATAATTATACGAATTTTGTAAAAAAAAAAATTTTCAATACTATTCAGCATGGGTCGTTCGAGAAGACGTTCGTCCTACTTACCCATATAGATGCTGGACTTGCGTGTCCCTGAGTCTCCCTGGTCTCATCCCGTCAAAAGTCGCCGGGAATCTCTATGAGAACAGCACGAAGCCAGGGCCGTGAGAAGTGCGGGCATCCTTAATGCGACCTGGGTGATTTGTTGTATACGTGGTGAAAGTCGCATAAAAGGTCTTCGAGTTACGCACGGAGATGGTATCGATTTCGTGGAGGAATACTTGCGCCAACGTTGTTTACAGCATCGAAACGACATATTTTTAGTTTTCAAGAAAATCTGTACGCGGATCTGGCGTGGTCACATAAAAATGCAGGTCGTGCACGGGCGCTGCTTGCCCGGGCCGACATGGGTGTTTTACGAGCGACAGCTTTGCGTGTTTCGTGGTAGGCATTATTTTTCCTCCTAAACTCCGTTATACCTGGAACAATGGAGAGATTAAAACGTAAAATATGATCCCAGGGGTACGCGGGGTAGAGAGGCTCAGGGACCGTGAGCTTCGGCCTACGGTAAATTTGCTCTATGGCTACAAGTTATTTTCGGGTGGGCACTTTATTTTCTTTTTTTTTTTTTTTCTTTTCTTGTTAGACGCGACACGAACTTACAAAATGCTTACGCCACAGCTCGACCTTGCCCGTTCCTCCCCATAACCAATTACGAATCTACACGATCTTCCCACTTAACCATACCTGCCCGACTGCAGGAATTCCTATTAGTTTCATCGACCGACAAATTTTCCATTTCAAACCTCCCGCCAAACGTTCGCGTGCCTTTCCCGCCGACTTTTTGAATTCACATTAACTCCGGCCTTAACCGGCCTCTACCGAATATACTGACTAACTATTCATCCGAAAACACATAACCTAACCCAATTATATATTAATTCAAATCCTTCATCCCTCTCGTATCTAATGACTAAAGTAAAATACGTCAAATGGAATCAAATAAAACGTGATTGATTCCTCCAGGATGAAGCGAGAGAACGTCCGATCGTTCTCGGATATTTATCTTAGTCCATTATCGATTGACCAGAGCATCGGAATGGTCGCATTATAAAGATCGATGAAGAACTTAAACGGATGACAGATCAATGATCGATATATATACCATTATGAATTTTGTCTGTCAATAAAAAAAATAACAGGGTAAATCGACAAAAAAAATCCAAGCAAAAACTTTCTATGTCAAATTCTTCGTTTCAATGACTCCTTCCTAACTCGCTATATCTGTATGTACATCACTCGCTCCCCATACGTGTACCGTATGTAGATTCGTACTCGTGATCGAATTGTCCATCGGATGTCTGTGCTATCGGAAATAATAGTAATGGAATCATAGGCAGAAATACGTATACCGTGCCTCGCTGGTACAGTGTAGCATAGCTAGACGAGGATCTCACTGCCTCATGTTTAAATCAGCGATAACGAGAAGCCTCGGTGACATATGTCACTGTCGCTGTCAGCCGGCTACACAATCAATATAGTCGCTCGCCAGCCCGCTTGCCTCCTTGCCTAGGTATATACATATATGGCGTGTATATACATATATATGCCTCTGCTATGCCTGACTGGCTGCCTGCTTTTCAGCCTTCACATGCGTAGACTGTATCCCCCATCCGATAATATATTCGATACGTGACTTCGTATTGGACAAATACAAAAGCTACTCCGGTAACCTGCGGCAAAGCCCTCTTTTCCGTTTTAAGTAGGATCGACGTTTCGCGACACTTTTTATTTTATTTTTTTTTTTCATTCCCTTCCTTTATTTTATTTCCAATTTTTTGGGGGATTTTTAAATATTCCTCTTTCGTTCCTTCCTTATATTAACTATGAATTTTTATACTGCTCTATATACGCATATGTATATCTATAATGTACGTATTCTAATCTATGCGGTACGTACAATGGCTTTACGGTGGACACGTGGGTATTTTTATCGATCGGCATTAACTCACTTATGACTGGTAAGTGAAAATTGATTCAATACGAAGATCGGTTGAGGTTTATCACGAACGAGATATTGTTCTTGTATTTCGAGCATTCAACTTGTTTCTCGTCTATACCAATGAATTCCATTGTGTCTGGTGCCTTTGCCGTTGCTATGAATTATGGTCGATGGACGACTTTAACTAATTTGCCAAGCCGTATATCAATCAAAGTTAATGGATGTCGCAATTTCAGCAATGCTATTCGCGAGGACGTTATGCTTAACGACGAAATGGATTAGGAACAATGACTCGGGTTAAAATGGATTAGGACGTCCCGTCGTTAGGGATATAATACGTTATTGGGAAAGGTCAAGAAAAATTAAAGATGACAGAGACTAATATGATAAATAAATTTGCATGACTTCATTCTCCGTTTAAATTATTTTATTTCGTCCCAACGAATCAGTGACGAATTTATTTATCAAATTATCCAATTAATATACACGACAAGAGAAACATTCGCAATGATCAGTCGATTTGTACAATAAATATCGACCTGGGTCAAGGGGGTCGGGAGGAGGTCAGGAAAAATATTTTTTTAGGTTACTTCCAATCGCGATTAAAATACGAATTATTTTCGTTGGATGACTTCGCTGAATTCTAAGATAAAAAAAAAACAACGAATTATTTATATCTCTCCTCTAATAAGTCATCTCTACCTATTTACACGTGGAACTTAATAAATTTATTATCTGTCATATTATTATATTACTTGCTCGAAATTCCTTCTAAATCACGTCGGAAAAATATTTACGCGTTAACGTAATTTATAAGTGTCTGAAGTCAGTTAAGAGATTAACAAGATTACGCGAGAGCATGATAAAAATCGTCGTACGTCACGATACCATTAATTACTTATAATGCGTGTTGTGTGTCAAAAGAATTTAAGAGCACACTTTTTTTTTCACTCGGTAGATATAGTCAGTAAAATATGAGGGGCCAACGAGAACCAAATGACGATCGAATTTTGGAAAATTTTCTGTGGCGGTAGAAAGGGAAAATTTTTTGAAAAAAAAAAGACAACAGGGCGCTACCGGTTTTGTGTATATTATATATACCTTTTACTTGTACCGTCCGTATACTATAATATGGATGCGGCTCGAAGTATAGTCGCAGGTATACCTATACTATATATGAAGTATAGGTACCTCATGGAATTCCGCACAAAGTTCAGAGTATTGGAACAGGAGAAATGGAGAACGCTATGATTTATTACCCGGCGCAAATTCTGTTTCTCTTTTCTGCACGCTAACCGCGTTTGCGTCCATCGATCTTTTTCCCTTTCACGGTTCAGCGCACAGCCTCCCTCCTGTTCCACGCCATCTCTCAAAGTGACTGACTGCCTCCTCTATTATCCGCTTGTCAGCATTTTTACACTTTTATCCAGTCCTCCTAGCATCCATTGTCGCAGCCGTATAGAACGCAACCAGATACGATAAACGTTCGTCGCCATTGTCGTCGTTCACACGAATTCAATGTAATCGCAACTTGTTCGCTCGAATGCACTCCGAGCAGGACAATTCCGTTAGCACCAAGTGTATATATGTATATAGATGTACTCCCGGCCCTAATGGAGCACTTTGGAAACCCTTTTGTCGCTCGAACAATAAGATTTGTCTATTGGCATGTCGTGATATTTAAGGGGAAAGTATACGAGGTGGTTTGAACTAACGAATGGGAACGACGGCGGGAAATTTGAATGGCTTCAAATACGCAGGATGGACAATTTGAATAAATTACCCGAGTTAAATTTTCCTTTACTGTGGATTATAGTCGAAAATCGTATATCGTCGCTCGTTTATTTATTTATTTTAAGAAAATTATATTTCTCCATAAGCAACACGGGGAACGGTGCTTGGAATCTTCCTAGCTACCGTATTACTTTCTTTTCGGGACACAGAGAGTTGCAGTATTTTATTTTACGATCTTTTCACCTATTTCGAAAAACGGAGTCGTTTTATTGGGTACGTCCTTAATTCACGATAGTGCCCCTGCTGATTACGCTCCAGACCTACCCTCGTACCAATTAACACTTTACGACGAAGTTGTTAAATTTTCGTCGCGACGCCCCTTTGCTCCCCGTGCTCGTTTCCCCGAGTCCCCTGTGTCCTAATCCCGCCTGACAATGGTCTGCAAAATTATTACCTTGTCACAACAAACTGAGCGGAACCCTAGGCTGCAATAGTACGACTACCAAGGGGAAAAGACCATAACCATTTATTACAGCAGCTATCGTTTTGAAAGTGAATTTTGTAACAGTGAATTGTCGATAGCGCTTGTGATTTACTCTATGAGTCATTCGAGACTGTTTTTCGAAAATACGTCCAAGACAAGATTTAACGATGCTCTTAAGCTAATTAGCAAAAGCAGATATAAAGGGGGGAAAAAAAAACGGTAAACTAAAAACATATTCGAAAAATGAAAAAAATAGCAAAATGTGTTTAAAAGAAAAGAAATAAATTTTTAAAATGAAAAAATTTTTTTTATAAAATTTTTCTACAAAAATTACACCGTATCGACTCTAACGGGATACCTTAATTAGCCAAGGCACTTAGGCAAATAATTAGCATACATCAAGAGGTCTGATAATGATCAGCGACGTATTAAAATTGACCTATGATCGTCAAACCAATTAATTTTAATGTACGGCCGCGAGACTCGTTGTTTACAATCGTGTCTCTGTCAATAGTACAGCCGGCCCTTTGTCGGCCTTAGGAACTGACATTTATAGTAGTCTCCTCAAAATGCTGACCCGCCGGCGGCAAACTTCAAAGCGTACTACATTAGCTGTAAACTCATCCGTCAGCGTCAGAAACGTCAGAGAGTCGGGCGTTAGGGTAGTTAGACAGTCGGCGCCATGCTTTCGTTGAGTCCTTCGTAGTCGTGGACCCAGTGCACTTTTCCAATATCGGTAAAAATTCATAATGATCCTGGTGAAATGATTGGTTTGGCGAAAACTATGAGTTTTCGACGAAAAACCGAGCGCCCGTTATCTTTCGCCGGAAATGGGGGTACCGGTAAATACAATGTAAACGCATTACCAACCTTACCCGTTAGGAGTAACGATAACACGAATCCACCTAGTACAACCCACGTCACTTGGAACTTCTCATCCGTGTACACTTCCCAGTTGTATTATCCCTGACAGCAGATACACTCAGGCTAATTATTGTTTACCGTAGACACGAGGCACTGCGCGCGCCACTGAAATGGATGGAATCATAATTCCTGATAATTAGCTTGTAACATAGTTGCTTCATCGATCCCAACGTATCCAGCGGCGGTTGGGTTAGAGACTCCAGCGGAATGGCAATAATTGCATAACTGCCGAGATTCGCGACGTTAAAATTCCAGTCGGTATAAAATTCAAGTTTTTTTTTTTTCAATACCAGTGCTAAGTACTGTCCGGATGCTTACGTGCGAGTACGCGTCGCTAATTTATCCCTACCGTACCGATTACCTCTAGTGGCGAGCTTTATAAATTGACTTAAATTAATTAACACGAAGGAACGGACTCTCGTTCCAGGCATTGAGACAAGGAGAAAGAGCACAGACGCCGCGAGCCTCGGATTTCGTCCTTTTTACTTAACTTTATTTATTGCCACGTGGGAAATGCGGAAGGTAGTTCGACTTCACGGGCCATTCGAGACTGTGAGGTAGCAGCGAGTGAAAAGGAATTTTTTCTTGTACCGGTATCTCGTATGGTCGATGTCAAGCCTAGTAGTCTGGTCGGTATAGTTGGGAAGTGCCACGCGGTTTGGTGTAATTGAAATTAGTGAATAAAAATCGGAAGTCACGGACAACCGAGTCCCCGCGACGATTAAAACGCTTTTACGAAATTGTAGGCAAACAGCGGCTAAGTGGCTGTCATTCGTTACTCGAGGCAGTCTGTAAGTCGCCCTGTGAGCAATCAATCACTCGACATCCTACACCCTGCAACCCCCCGAGGCCATTACATTTCTATTTTGAAAGCTGCTTATTAAGCGGGGCCGACTGAAGAGACAGACAGGTTTCACGGTATAAAATATCGGGTTGCCGTAGCGCAGGGACTCTTCTACGTGGTGGTGGTGCGGTTAGGTCGGTTGGTCTTCTATAGCGATAGAGCGAGAGAGCGAGAGGTAGGGAAGCTGTAAGGAGGGCTAGGGCTGTAAAAGCGGTGAAATATCAAAGCCGGGATGGGAGCTGTCATCGTCGGGCCAACATCATGGGTGGCGTGTTGAATTAGAATGCCTTCCCACACCAGAGACCCTCGAAACTCTGCCACGTTTCCCCCACTGGAGCGATACTTGGTGGTGGGGATGACAGGCTTGCTTGGTTAGCCTCGGTGGTGGGGGAATAGGTTGAGCAGATGGCGCTGCATTCGCGCTCGGTCTCGCGTCCCGAGAAGTTCGTACGTACCGTCACTATTTTCCTGGATTTCAAAGCGTACGTGTCGTTCCAACGAAAATCTAACCGTGTGTTTATTAACGGGAGGGAGTGCCGATTATTTTCGGCTTGACGATAAATAAACGTTTGTTATCTTGTCCGAGGATATTTAAATATTTTTTACGTGTTGTGCAACATTCTTTTTTTTTTGAGTGCGTCAAGAGAACATAGTGCGAGAACAAATGGTTGTACTTGAGGAAGGCGGTATGCTGACCACTGGACACAATCAGTACTTACAACCGGATTATCTTTCTCCGCTTCCAACTACGGTTAGTATTCAGGAGAGATTTGAGCATTCTGAGAGACGATTTTTTATTTACTCCGGGAAAGAATTCTCGCGATATCGAAAAAGAGTCACGAGTCTGTACGCAATACGGAGAGCTTTTATCGAAAAGCTTTATTGGTTCTTTTTCTTTAGTTTTTCTTAACGGTACTTTTACTACAGTTCAAGTACAGCTAAATTTAATTATTGTTACATATTATTTAAGTTTTCGCAAACAGCGTAACTTCCAATCGTCCTTTTGTATTTTCACGCGAGTACATGGTTCGAATTTATTTATTTTACAGTTGGATGCGAAAAAGAGTCCACTGGCGTTACTAGCCCAGACATGCAGCCAAATCGGTGCGGATTCCCCGACGAAGCCTCTGATCTCGCCCCTGGAAAAGCCACCGAAGGGAATCGTTTCGTCAAACGCTAGATCGCCGCCTGCAGCCAAGATGGATCGCACGCGTTGCAGTCCGTCGGAAGCGAAGCCGCTGGCGTTCAAGCCATACGAAACAAACGTATTCACGAAGAAGACTCAGGACGACGGACGCCCTACGTCCAAGGCTAGTGTGCACAGTGTCAGTGGGCAGGATAGTGTGAGTGCGAGTGAGAACAATAACGTCGAGAAAAAGTCATCGGGAAGTCGTACACCGCTCGGAAGGAAATCCGCATCGCCGGCGGTAAACAACGCAAGCGGAACCCCATCGGCAGACCGCAAGACACCAGCGGATCGGGAAAAGACGAACGATTCCCCAAGAAATAACAATGGCGCGAGTCCCATTATCCGATCCGGAATGGAAATTCTATCAGGACATACCAAGGAATCCGCGTTGGCCGGATATAAGCCCGGTGCCGCTCTGTCAGGATTCGGCGGTAATCCTTTGTGCTGTCCGCCAGGACTGGCCGAGAATCCTGCATTCAGACCACCGTTTGCTGGCGCTTCGCCATTCTCTCATCACCATGCAGCCGCGGCTGCTCTTCTTGGATATCCGCCTTCCGCTTCGGCAGCTACCGGAAGTCCTTACCTGAGCTACGCTCGTGTGAAAACACCAGCCGGCGGTGAGGCGCTCGTTCCCGTCTGTAAGGATCCGTATTGCACGGGCTGTCAGTACAGTATGCACAATGCTCAGATGATGATGGGCGCAGGATCATGCCCCAGCGGATGCACCCAGTGCGACCATCAGAAATACGGATTGGCGATGGCCTTATCATCCTTGGGACCGATGCCGCCACCATCCTTATCGTACCCTTCGTCCCTTGCCGGTGGCCGACCCTACGTCTGTAATTGGATCGCCGGCGAATCCTACTGCGGGAAGAGATTCACCACCTCCGAGGAGCTCCTGCAGCATCTTCGAAGTCACACGAGCCTTGGCAGCAACGACCACGCGACATCGGCGTTACTGGGCAGTCCCCATCCTCACCCACTGTTATCACCTTCGGCGGCCCTTCATCGCGCAGCTGGCGGATCTTATCCAGCACCGTCCCTCAGCCCGCTGAGTGCCAGATATCATCCCTATGGTAAACCACCCACAGGACCGTTGCCAGCATCCTTGGCTGCGTCTCCCTACAGCGCATTTAACGCGCTGGGTCCATACTACTCCCCATATGCAATCTACGGTCAACGGATCGGTGCTGCCGTTCATCCTTAAGGACCCCAGGACGTGACACGTGGGTTATGAAAACTTGTGAGACGAGAGGACGAAGGCTTCTTTGGGACTGTACTGTAAATATTTGGCGCGTCGCATGCGCTGTTTGTAATATAGAAATTATTTAAAAGAATGCATAAATTAAATATTATTAAAGTTTATATTATTATTATTATTGCTGTTTTAAATCGGCTGAGGGTCGGAGTGAGCTGTCGGCTCGAGGGAGAGAGCGGTAACTCGAAATTATACGCCTATTAAAATTTGATCGATTTACGGTCGGGTATTATTGAACGACTACGTTTCACGATTGTCCACTCGATATAAATTATCAAGCAATCTCGTGCTGCTGTCAGAACTGTCGGAGTCCTACTATTGTTATTCCCTTGTTGGCGCGACGAACGCGCCGGGCAGTCGCTGCGAGCTTAAGGAGTCATCGGATGACGCCTCGTAATCATTGGGTTGGACACACTCGCCCCGCTTCAGCTGGCGTTTCGAGTGGTTAACGCTGATTTTGCATTCGATCATTTCCATAGGCTCGCCGTGCACGAAAGAGAATTCGTTCGCGAGGGGCAAACGCGTTCAATGTCCATAATGTAACTGTGATATAAAATGTTCTCTTTGAAGAGGGCAAGACAAAAATATTATTACACGCTGTCGATTGCAAGAAAAAAGTTTTACAGTCTAATTTATTGGGAAAACCGTATCTCGACGGGAGACTGAAAGCGATGTGAATTGAGAAGGGGAAAAAAGAAACGAGGGTTAAACATAAAATACAACGGGGACAAAGGTATCTTGAAACGTATAAAATAAAGAATTGTTTAATGAACAATTTTGTTCAGGATAAAAAAAAAATGTGTGCATCACTATTTAAAAAGCCCTTAATAAAATGTCTGGTGCTATTCATATTAATGGGGTAGAATATTTGTGGCTGCACTAAGACGGAGAGTCTACAGGGGCGCGTAACGACGCTTTGCGTTGTCCGAGAGGAAACAAGAGGAACTATATATATATATATATAAAAGAAAATAGTACCCTACCGAGGTATAGAGGTATTACGATACGTCGTTCTGAAATGTAAATACGATTTGTAAATATCGTTGAGTTTCCATACCGCTTTAATAAACATGTTTGTAGAATCACACGTACTCACGCAATCGCGAGCACCGCGTTTCTAAATCACCCCGTCACTTACCATTATTACCAACGTCGTCTTCCCTCCTGGGTACCCGAGCGCCGCGCTTCCCCAGTCTGGCCAACTTTCATAACTTGCTTCCCTTTGTCCTTCCACTTCCCGCTGACACCCCGTCCACCGCCCCTCTCAAGCACCAGGATAGTAGTAAAGGTTAACGTGGGCGTTTGCGTGTAACGGAATGGATGTCTCGCGTGAGGAACACATAAAGGAGGAGACTTTCAGCTCTTGCACGGTCAGGCTCTCCCTCTCTCTCTCTCTCTCCCACGTGTGCGACCGGGAGTCCCGATCCCCCGGGCACCAGAGAGAGTAAATTTATTTCTTTCATTACGAGCAGAGCGGCCCGTGAGTTCTCGGATATCAGCGCTGCAAGGCGGGACGCATAAATCTGAAGCTGAGCGCCGGAGCGAGCGAGTTCTGTGAGTGGAAGAGTTTGTGGAACCGAGACGAAGTCTTATGGCGAAGAGCGAACACGGCGAGAGGGAGACGGAGGAGAGAGAACACACTTGCTCTCCTATTTTTCTTTTCTTTTCATTCTCTTTGTCTCTTTCGCCCGCTGCCGATGCCGACGCCGACGCCACTGGCAGCGTCGCTGCTACCACCGATGCCTAGTTCTCTGGTACTACCGTTCCTCCTACTACTCTGCCGGCATTGCTGTCGCGACTCGGCCGGCACGGCAGAGTGAAATATTCGGTGATTTTACGTGAGGATTAATGGCTTCCCATATTTCGCTCTGCCGTTCTTCGGATTGGAATTTCGGCTATTTCGAGCCATCGCTGAGTCTCAATTAGCTGGCGCGCTGGACGCACTCGCTGTACAGCGTATCGGTCTAGTGACTTTCTTAACTGCTGGTCGATACTGTTTCTTCGTCTTATGCGTCAATCTACTTGGATTTTCAAAGTTTATTCTTATGTATTTGCATACAATAACCTCCAGTACCCACTTTGCAGTCGCACCGGTTACCCTATGAATTATACACGTGAGCGTTAAATGGCTTGCTTTACGAATGCCTAGTACCAGCCAGCACTGTATCTACTGATATAATACATACATATATACATCCCATGCAGCAATCTGCCATTGACTTTTTTCCTTTTTACATTGCTGAATATGATCCTCGGTATCCGAGAAAGTATTAAAATCCATAGAACCAGCAATAACCAAGACACTCAACCCTACCCCATAAACAAGGGAGTTCGTAGCATGCAGCCCCCTTAATAAAAAAAAAAGTCTATAAAAATGATAATCTCCAGCAATGAAATTAAAACGTGATGCATACCACTCGCGGAACCTCAAGAGGATAATTTATATCCCATTAGGCAGCAGGTGTTGACTCCTATCCATGTGCACGGAGTATTATCCATTCCCCAGCGGCAATACCGAGGATCCGATCCAAAGGATATACATGGTAATTGCACGTAGCAGGACATTGCCCGATTGTATACGGAGCCTCGCTGATTTCTATAGATGCTAATTTCATAGCTTACTCGTGACCATTATGATTTTCCAGTATCTCGATTAAAAAATATTTCTATATATTTTTTTATACACGTTCCTGGACATATTCGAGTAGCCCCTGTAGAGAGGCCGCCGTGACCCGATCGATCCGTCGTTGAGTAAATGAGAAATCATCGTGGAAAATGTCGTAGCGATACTTGTCACTTGTCGGCTTGTCACCTGGCACGGCCAGGAGTAGGCACGTCCCTGAGCGACGTCTATCGGGCACATCCAACCCACTCTTGCGAGTCAGCGCAGACAATGTAGCACATCAATAACAGGCCGCAGATAAAAGCAGCCCATACATCGTGGGCTGACGTATCGTTTGTAATAAAACACAAAGGGGCCTCTGGCCGCCAGTGGCATCTGTGTACTACGTTGTGCAGCCGTTCGTTCATTCTTGCTGTTATTAACAGGCCGTACATCGTGCCCCGGTCTTCCACCTAGGATCTCCTGTCGAGTCATACATCACTGATGAATACGCGACAGCAAAGAGTAACTATAACTCATCCATAGACTACGATCCCCTGGAGATGAAATTGCGAAGGATGAAATCGATAGGTTAACCACAAACAAAAAAAAAAAAGTTCTTTCATCACTGTTTCGGTACCAGGATCGTGAGAGCGACGCCAATGGGAAGCTGAGAGTGGATTGAGGTATATAATTTTAAAAATTGATTACGAAAAAATAATCTTTATTTACAATACGGATTTATACGTGCTTCGGTAGAATAGGCTTCCTACTGTTGATCTTTTGCCTACTTGGATGCTGCATTGATATTATCATTAATCTTATCGTGCTTTTCATTCGACATTGACACTCTGCGTGTTACGTGTAAATACGTGTGATGCGATATGAATTACAAGAGTGGCTCGATGGATTTCGTTTTCAGGAGTAACAATGATACGGATCTCTTTGGCACTCGGAGTGTATATCGTACAGTGTTTTTCAGTCGGGAGAGAATTGGCAATGCCGAAGACGCTTGGTAGGAGACAAGATTAATTCACGGTAGATGAACGTGGTGGATATCGCTTACGAGAATATTAATTCAGTTTCTTCAGTGTACGCAGATGTCAGCGACTACTCAAAGCCTCTACGATGGTACTTGTTCCGGTTGACGGACAGTTCCTTTGAAGCCGGTAAGGCGAGACTGTTAGTTTTTCCATATGAGTTTGGTAAGGGTTCATCGATCAGTAGCCAAGGACGGACGAGAAGCCAGGTCTTCGAAGGATGGTCCGTGTCGAGGAAGCGATCGGGTGGCGGGCGTCGCGACGCTGCTAGTCGGTATCCCTGACGTCCCGAAGAGAGCGGCGGCTCGGAGAGACGTCGGAAGAGGGAGACGCGGGAGACGCGGGAGACGGGTCCGGATGATGAATTAGCTGAGGCGACCTCTCGCGCGAAATCTCTCTTGCCTGGACTCGCGGTAGGCAGCTCCCGTGATGTCGACGTAGATGATGGATCACCCGACCTCGCGGAGCCATTCATCACCTCCATCTATCAGCCATCCCTTCACCTTCCTTTAGAAAGCGAACATTCGACGGCTATCTACTAGCTTTGGATAGTGATTAATGTCGATCTGAGCGCGCCCTGTTATTTGACCCACAGGTCGCTGTGTGTGTCCGAGACGATGGGCGTTGACTTCTGTGTCTGCAAGATCATCCGAGTGATCGTTAGTACCGATCGCGAGTGCTCGAGAGATCTTGATCATCACGGTAGACCCATTGGCACCTGCCGATTGCTCGAGTATCCGACGTACCGGGTCTGATAGGTATGTGGGTCAGGGTCGGTGGAGTCGAGGAATGTACATTCCTTTGGCAAGGATCCTCCGACCTGGTCAGGGACCCAGGGACGTGTCGTTGCTCCTGGTCGTTACGTGGATGGAGCCTAAGAAATTGTCTCTGGTCAAGAAGGAGCAGTTGGTTATCTTTATGGGAGTTTCTTAAGGTCGAACCGGTCCTGTGAAGCTGGGAAGAGCGAGTCTCGGTGAATCCTCCTGTATACGACTCAATAACGAAAGTAACCCTTGACTTCGAGTCCAAGGTGGATGCTGGAGGTTCGTAATGTCGTAACCCCGTAGCGTTAAAGGATTAAACGTATCAGCCTACCTACCAGCATGCCAGCTCGGTAATTACGTTAAATTATTGGAGTGAGCATGAACGAGCGGGTTATCTCTCAATCTAGGCAACTACAAAGGAGCCGACAGAGTAATTGTGATTGGTGTAACGGAGCCAGCTAGGAAGATCTCGCGCTACACGGCTATACGTTAATGCGCCTCTCTGTCTGAGCTGTCTGCCTCGTGGCCAAGATGGAAGACAGTGCTCGTCTATTAATGACAATTAATGTTTTTAGGGGGTCGATAAGCCGAAGGTAAACCTCCTTGCGAAAATCTTGTGCCGGTGTCTTAGCCAGTGTTGCCAACTACGTTGCCGCGAGGCTCGCTTGATTAATGACGCGAGACGGCTTGCCGGTTGAGCGGCTCGTAAGACTCGCATACCTCGCAACACCCGCCAAACGACAATGAATTTTTCTTCCTCGACTCACGAAAGTCACGAAATGCTTTTTCCTTGTCCACTTTTCTTTTATTCTTGACGCAACAACCAATCCCTGCCAGGCTCACGTTTTCAGTTAATTCAATCGGTATTAGGCACTCGTGACGCACCGATCAATCTTCTGAGATCTAGTTGCGATATCAGGAACGGATCCAAAAAAATTGCTTCAGCTCTCTCTCTCTCTCTCTCTCTCTCTCTGTATATAACCCGTATCAGTATAGAGAGTGTTCGCTGGAACGAGGTACAATTTACAAGTAAAATGTCCCTGTCAAAACCCGTATAATGAGATACTCAATGGGCCAGGAAGTTGCAGACGCTGTACGGATGGGACATTGATGAGGAAACTTCGGCTGGTTATAGCCCTGACTGGTGATAAGGAGGCAAGGAGTTCCTAAGTAAGAGAGCTGGAGGATGGGATCCTTAAGGTGGAAGTCGAGTTTGAGGAGGAGATGGTGCCTGTGGAGAGAATCAGGGGCAGGAGGAGGTTTAACCCGGAGCTATCTCTACTGCGTTATCGCAGCAGCCCGTATATCCGGTAGAATAGAGATCAGACCTGACTATATATACAAACATACATATACCCATCGCCATCACTACCGCAAGCGTTCCAAGTCCTTATCTTGTCGTTTTACCATCTTAGTGCAAGGAATCAGGAAGGATTGGCTGTGGTCTTAATGAACCAGGATGTCTTCGGCATCTCATTTGCTTGCCAGCTTTGAATTTCGCCAAGGAAGTCGTTCCGAGCTTGCGGAGCATGTGCGAGTAGAGTCTGAGGACGTTGGACCTGGTACAGAAATTTCGAATGCGTTTTGACTTTACAGATAGATTCGTATATATACGTGTAAGCAACTGCCCCGTGTCTTAATAAACGCGATAGTCGTTAATTAGGAAGTCGAGGATGAGTATCGTATAAACGATCCTACTGAACTTTAACTCCCAGAGGACAGGATCGCCATTTCCTTCCTACCAGGAATTCAATGGGGCCAATGTTCGTGACCCGTTACTCGGAAGCACTTTGTCCGCTTACGGGCCGCCACTTAATGCTTTCTATAACTTACATAACTCAATTTGACGTTAATGAAATAAGTGACACGGATCCAGTGGTGTTATACAGGCGACGTGGCCCATGCTAAAAAAAAAGAGTTTATGATAATTGACAGCAATAGGTATTACGTAAAAAATATAAATAGTGGAAGCAATACCTTTTGCATTAGACTCGCGTAATACGAGGTCGTAATTAATGCATTATTAGGAGCGATTAGGTAATTGGCCTCTGAGGCTTTTCCTATTTGCACCTGTCACCAATCGACCGCAAGCAAAGGGGTCGTGGCATTGGCGAGCCAATTAAGATAACCAGTCCCTTATTAATACGTTACCTAAAACGCTCCTGTGACTATCGACATTTGCACGCATCGATCGCATATTACGTCGAGCGAGCACTTAGGTTATGTCAGAATGAAATTTCCGGTATACGCTGTCACGGTTTTGTTGAAAATGTTGAGGTTACCCTTTTCGTCCTCTTTGTCAGGCTGACACAGTTTGCCCGTATGCAAATATCGAGCGCCGCCTAATTAGGCTTCTCGCTTGTCTGCCTCTAATGCTCTCACGTTTTCGGAATATGTAGAAGCACAAGAACAGGAAACAGGATGGCTCATTGGCGGTTACTAAAGTGAGCGATCAAAGGGAAACTCTTGCCCTTAGGTGCTTTCGTGCTGTTAAATACGCTTGCCGGCAGTGCTGCCCTCGGTCGGATACTTACGCCAACGCGTATCCACGGTTAGTTACTTAGGCGCTTGTAGTACGTGTCCCGCAATGGCGGCTTTTCAAGCGGGGTCTTGTGTGCTGCTGCAATTAAGGCAGATTCGTGCGTACCCAGTCGAAGTTTTCAACGTCGCGACATCCTGGGCCCGGAATCAGGGAGACACGTTGACGAGGCGTGACGAGTGACTGAATAAAAAGTCTTTGATGTGTCCGCGAGTACTGCGACGTAGCGTCCATGAAGACGCCGAGTGTACGTTCGTCGTTGGACGTCCTTTACATACCGATAAACTTGAGCATTCCAATATGGCCGTCCTTTCAAAACAAGAGACATGCTAGAGATCCGTCTGAGCCACCTAAAGGTGCGTTTTATCAATTCGTTATACTTTGGTTTATTATATTTTATGGTTTTTATTGCCCTTGATAATTATACGTGGGATTACGATCGGTATGGATGGATTAGACGAAAAATAAAATTAAAGGATACGTTAGCTCGGATTTCAATCAAAGATTCGTCGCGTATTCGTTGTCACGTGATTACCGAGTCACGTAGTCTAGTGAAAGCCGAGGGATAAGTGCCATATTTCATGGAGAATAATAAAAGCTTAATGAGCTTCGTGACGCAATAGAGACGCAATAGAAACGACTGGAAAGGCGCCGCGTTCTGTAGCGGCACTCGAGATGTTTTACAAATGTGACTTCGATTATTATGGGAACGGCTAGATACGAAACGCTTTGAAGGAGTAAAGAAGAGAGAGAGAGAGCGAGGGAGGATATAGAGAGAACGAGAGAAGAAAATAGAGATGGATAACTTGTAAATTAGTGTGTGTTAAAAAAAGTCATACGTCTCCATTCATCGCTGCGGGCTGGAATCTGTGCGCGCGCAGCCAGCCAAGATGCCGTCGATGACTTTGCTATACCGAGTGAGCCACGATCCAGATAACTTTTTCTACGGAGCTTGTAAAAGTGTATGAAGAATATAAAATAAAAATATTTAAGTAACCGTTCGAATACTTTACGAACCGCCGTACACGACGGCTCCTCGTACTTCAGTCAATTGCCGATTCGATAATGCGCGGCACGTACGGCGTAGCTTCAAATTTTAAAAGTCAATCTCTAATTGACGGTGATTCGACAGGGAGGAATTGCACGGCGAGAGAAATATGGGATAAGGCAATTACGACCATAACGTCTCGCCCTGACTGGTTACGCACTCCGTAACCGCAGCTCGATCCACGTAGGTATAATATTCGCTTCGACGTGATGAATTGGAACTTTCAAAGTATATATATATATATATATATATAAAACTAAGTAGTGCTACACCTTGTACTTTTGAATCTTCAAAAGCATGATACACAAGCCAGTGGAAAATGGGCATGTATAAACGTAATAATAAAAGACAACGAGTATTCGTAAATACCTCAAGCAGTTGTAACGTGTCTCCGGTGAGCATAAAAATAATAGGTTCTTCAGTGAAATAAATAGAGTTATTAACGTGACAGTGTCACAATAAATTATGATGAAGCGGCGGGCAAAAAGGAACGGTCAGATGTGGTCGCGAAAGGTCGGATGGGCTAACAGCGGTTGATTGCCGGTCGCTCGTTTGTCTCCATGTAGTCTGACAGGGACGCACCGGCAACGCGAGCGGCAACGTCACTGGCTGGCCAGGGCAAACTGTTGCCCGAGGAACAAGAGGAGAGCGTAGCAGCAGCGGAGAGTCCGAACACTCCGAGTGTTACGGTGCTTCGTAATTAGCCCTGTCCATAGATTGAAACAAATGGCACGGCGAAACTCGACTGTACGAACGGAGTGCGAACGGGTGAACACCGGTGGCTCTGTGGCTGCCAGCAGGGAACGGAGACTCGCATCCCTTCTCACGCGTTGCTCCTTCGTCACTCTTGTTATTGATTCCGTCTCTCTCAGATTCTTACCGCAAAACCTATGAATCATGTCAGGACGACGCCTCATTGTCCCTCCTTCGGGTAACCTAGACAGCATCATCCTTTACTGGTCCAGTCAGTATTACTATATGGGCATCAGGCGACTCTAACACTTTTTAAAGGCTTGGCTGATGTTCTGGACTTAATCAGACTTTATTGCGGCTCACGTGAAAGCCGAAAGGACGCGTCTTTAATGATCGCGTGTCTAACGCCATAGTCTCTGCTCGTTAACTGATTTATAAAGCGGCCGGTGAACAGATGTCGTTGTCGTTTATTACATCTGCGTAAACACTTTGCGGTTGATTTAAGCATCGCGTCTGCTTTAGGTGGGACGAAGGAATACAGTTTCGGTTGGGTGTACGCTATAGTGCGTGCGAGAGAGAGAGAGAGAGCTCTTTCGTAGTTGGCAAGGAAACCATAGGCGATACCAGCGACGATTAACGTCTCTCGTCTCTTTTGTGCGTTTTGCGGAATTTCCGAGGTAAGGTTAGGTAAGTGTTTTTTTTTTTTTTTTTTTTTTTTT
>NW_014333756.1:822852-862151 GCF_000341935.2 Cephus cinctus | reverse complement strand
TTTTTTTTTTTTTTTTTTTTTTTTTTTTTTTTTTTTCAAGCGATCCCAAGACATACGGTAGCACGCGTGGCTATCGCAAGGCGGTATCTAATAAAAGCCACGTCGGCCTATTTCTCAAAGTACCAGAGGCTGTTCGCCGCTTTATCATTGCTAATTGGTTAATCGTTATCGTGAAACGGTACAGCACGCAAGCGTGAACCGGCAGGATCCATAAAAAGCGAATCTCGAGAAGGAACGGAAGCACATCTCCCGAGGGGTAATTCGACAATGTGAAAACTCGTAAACGCGGTAGGCAGAGACAGGTAGCCGATTATGGGAGTCAGTACCGGCTAAATTTCTAGCGGTGCCCGATGCGCGTATCTCAAAGACATTCCTGCGTAAATGACAGAACGGCAATGCAAAAGGTAGAAATCGTCACCAGGCCGGTGCTTCCCCTCTCTCGGTCTTCTCCGACGTAGAGGGAGCCACAGGGATAGGAGGAGTCAAGACTGACAGATATAAACGACGGCGGCGGACGCGGCCAATGATTGAAACTCCCGTGGGCAATGCTGTTGTCCGAGCCGCGTCTTCGGCTGAACGTGACTGTTAAGCCTCCTGTACGTGGCATCTTGTTTGTTTTTGCCTGACGAGGGGAACGCGAACCGCCGATCCGGCCTGAGCGCAGGAACGAAAGAAGGAATGGACAGGGGACCGAAGAGAGAAAAGATCTGCCCGTTGGGACGGAACTAGTTCGTAGAGGGCAGCACCGGTAGAGAGGTTCCGACACGACGGATCCTACGCTCAGATCTTCGTCCTCTTTGTTGCACTGTTGGTACTGGCGGGGGAAGCTATTAATTACCCTTATTGAGCTTCTGTGCCGGCCTGCTCGCTCTCGGCTGCCGCTATCACTACCAATCAATCTTCGAGAGGCAGCAGAGCGGCTTCGTCAAACGCCCGCCGGAGTCGGCCAATCTTATGCCGAACAATGGACCAGCATGACTCGCTCGTGTCTTGTCTGCTTCGCATCAACGGTGAGGTGGGGGGGGGGGGGGGGGGCATCTTGTATAATTTCTATACCGGGTTCCAACCTCCTACTACTTCACCCCCTCTTGCGTCTTCTCATCCTTGCATCGTTAATACTCTCTCTCAGTCACCTGAACCAGCATCCTTGTTCATCTTACACAGAGATCTCTTATCTCGATAAATACCAACGTCCTCCTGTCAAATCGCGCTGTTTTGATTCACTGAAAAATTGCATAATTTCCAGCAAAAGAAGGGGAAAAAAAAAGAAAATGGAAAAAAGAGAATAAATATGACGCCTGTAGCGAGTCCGCGCGAAGCCGTTGAATTTTTATCGCTATTTATAATCTCTCATGAATATTCTAATTAAGCTAATAATAACACGTGTATAAACTTACTTAACTCCGTATGCATCTCCTATAAACAAGGTACCGTCAAACAGTCGCGTCCACGGGAACAACTTTTGCATAATATCTCGCTGTCATTAGAACAGTAGCGACTCGACATCTGTCAGCTAAGTAATTGCCGCCAAGTTATTTAGCGCTGGTGCGATGATGGAGATGCAAATTAATGGTCGAACGCTAGTAGGACAGGACGTTAATTCGAGTCCCGTCTGTGGGCTGAGGGTAATTGACGTGGACGGTGACGTAGCGGCATCTCCGATTGTCAACTGGTTAAAGCTGACCCCCCAGGTCGTCGGGTCACTTAGGATGAATATAAAATTTTGTTTTATCTCAATCTTCATTAATGAAAATCTGTAAGATTATTTTTAGATACAGCGAAGTGACTTCTCGTGTATCCGTGTAACGACTGGAACGTCACTTCGATTGACAATTAATCCAAACACCGACGTACCTTCCGATTGGCGGAGCTCGAGTATTTTGAACCACGTCCAATAGAATTGATTTCAGCAATTACTCAACTTCGCTTATGTATTTTCACTCGTTGACCGTCCTGTTAGCGTCTTACGTCTGTCCACGCTGGGAATTGACTCGAGTGAGAACGCATGCTGAATTAATGCCTGTGACGTCCAATGCGCTAAGATTCTAGTCGAAGGCGAATTAACACGGAGCCAGGGGAGAATGTCCATATGCTGTTTTGACGAGTCTGTTTATAGCTACCGGGAGTGGCACGGAAAATATACTCCTTCAATATTTAAGAGACGTACGTTTGCACATGGTGTTACGTGTTTATACCCATAATAACGTCAATAGGTTTGGTACACGTGTAAGATAGCATGTAAATATATCTGTAGGTATGGCTGGCACTGTATGTACTGGCACTCGGTACAGTACACTGTAACAGATTCATAGTAGATGGTAGAAAAGATTAACGTATCATTTTATTATATAGAATAGATTATGGCGTGTGGTATACTGTAGGCGTTTATTTACAATAATATAATCAACGTTAATTGGATCCTCCCGTAGTGACGTAACTCGTGGGCTATAATTGCCCAAGTAATTGGCGGCTCCAAAGCGAAGCTTTTTTTTCTATTTTTTATTTTCTCCTATCATCTTTCTCGACTCTCTCGTCCCTGGGGTATATGACATCTGAATAGTTCGCGTCACTTTTTCAATTTTCTACGTCCCGACACTACGGGAGCTGTCCTTACTCGTTAAGTGCGCCGACGGCGTCGGCGATCTCGTCCCCCCCCTCCTCCCTTAGATAAATTAAAATATCGATCAGCCCCTGTCAATTATAAGTTTGACGCTATGCTAATATTCCTTGCGTCACCAAATCTCGAGCCACGATTACTTGAAAAATCACCGTGTTATTTTTCCCAACCTCTTTCAGTTTTTATCAATCCCCACCCCCCCCCAACCAATCATCCCTTATCTCATTCATCCCTCTACCGTCACTCACTGTTATTCGTTTTTTTTTTACCTCATTCATTTTTTTGCCATCTTTTTCGTCTGTCGTTTCCTTCTCTCGACTAACGTCAAATTTCATATCATATATATATAATTTATAATTTTATAAAATAAAATTGCATTCCTCTCAAGGGAACGAGTGTATCTATGCCAAGTACCCAAGGGAAGTAGCGTGTAAGAATTTTTTTAAAGAAGAATCTGAAACTCGATCGAATTCAAACCAGGGGATGATTTCGCGCCAGTATCGTGACAGTTCGCTCAAAGAGGTCTTGGAGGTTTGTCGTGGCGACAGCTCCGGGAGTTAATGGACTGCTGGTACCCCTGCTCCTGGTGTTGCTCCTGCTGCTGCTGCTGCTGCTGCTGCTGTCGGGCTCCCGGTTGGTGAAATGTCAATACCATGCATCTGCAACATTTTTTCGGCCAGGGCTCTTCTGACGCATGGACAACGATATCGCTGTATGCCTTTCGCCGTGTAGATGCCACGTAGACGTAACATGGGGTGGTTGTACATTTAGCGAGCTGTCGCCCCCAACCAGCCTCCCGTCGAGGTCTGACAGTTTTCATTCCACGCATATTTCATGTGCAACAGATTCTCAGCTTCTCCACTTCGTCCCGACGTAGCTCTACCGCAACGTATACATATCCAGTGAATGATAATAAAGAAAACATTAATTATTCTTCGGACAAAATATACGTACATATAAATGCAGCAATTGAAGATCCTCGTGCGATCTCTAATCGTAATTCTATACCGCGTAGAGGATAACTTGTCTTTGGATGCCTGACATTCTAGTCGGGGCTGACAGAGGTTAGGTATACCTGTTGATTAACTATTGTCGTTATTATTATTATTATATGAAATAATACTCATTACCAATGATATCATGATACGATAGCTCGTAACTCTGTTCGATTATCGATTAATTTATGAAAATCCTTGTGCTGTCAATTAGAAGAAAAAAAAAAATGTATTTCCTCGCAATACCCAGTGAATTTATCTTTCAGGTATTATAAAGTCGTTGAATAATATATATGGATGCTTGTAAATTCTTTTAATAAAGATTTCTCATATTTTCTACCGAGCAGTTTTATCTCTTTGCGTGTTTATCCGAACGGCGTGAATTGTTGGTAGAAAAATAAGGCGGACCCGTAAGCTTTGTCAGATTACACCCATAAAAATGTGTAAAGTACTACTTTTGCAGTATCGTCATAACGTATATATTTTAATGTCAAATATTTCTTTTTTTTTTACAGTCACACGACTACCAATCGGCAACCAGTGTCAGCTGTTACTAAATTCCCGACCATCGCCGAGAGAATAATATATGGCCTGTTGACGCCTTCTGAAACTTGGGTTATCGTTAACACCAAAGTTAACATCCTCTTCGTGACATGAACGACTTCCCCAGATATTATAGTTACGTTCGGTTATCACGCACCAAACGAGACCCTGTAAGCTAATTAGCTCATCAAGATACCTTCGTGTCATAGTAACATTAACGCAAGACATTTTCGACGAGTAACCATAGTCCTATGTGTATATATATATATATATGAGAAATAGCATTGATTTCGCTATTCTTCCTATACGTATATATACGAACACACGGTACACATATATTCCTTGTTCAGTGACGTTTTAACGATCCTAGTATCTCCAGCCTTTGATAATCGGCTCCGGTGACTTTCTCATTGGCGTTTAACGGTCCGCGAAAGGACAGGCTTAACGAGGAATCAAGTAGGACGCGTACTTTTACCTTGAGAGACTCGTTAGCGATTGAATTTATTGCAAGGAGAGCGAGAATTCAGAGAAGAGATTAGACAATCGGCTCGGCTGACTAATCGCGTCTCCGTCCGGTGGAATACCTGTCCCACCTGTAATTTAGCGGGACCGGCGATCGAGATCGTTTTGACATGGATTTGCTGGAAGACATAAATCGGCCGACTAATCTCTGTCGCTAATCGCGCGCCGTCATCGAGTGCCAGGCGACGCGAGCCTCCGGAAGGGAAGGAACCTGGAGAAGAATGGATCAGCCCCAGGGCACTCCGGCGATAGGGTGGAACAGAGGGAAAGAGGCTGGATAGGTGGAGGTTCGATTCGGGCCGAAAGGGAAGGATTAATGGCGCAGGCGGAACATCCGCGGCCATAAATCGTCACGCGGCCAGGAATTACCGGCTCGCAACTTGCGAAATATGACGGTCTCATAAATCGGAGTCTGCTAGCTCGCGCGCCTCCATCGACTATGTCCTAGAGCCCCGACGCCACTCCTGGCTTCCAGGGAATACAGTAAGCGGTGTCTAGCTATATATATATATACATATATATATATATATACACACACATGCCAGCTATGTTCCACGCTTGGCGTGCTACGGCCATTTATAACTTGGACGCCTGGAAAAGCGACCTCCATAACCTAATATGTTCACCATCAGACCCCTGGACGCTTGCTTGCACCTATGTATACTATACGTATAAGGTAACACACAGCATCAATCTTCCTTCATTTTTATCTATCACTTATGACACGACGTATTCTTCATTCGCTATAGTACGGTGGAAGATTAATTTTTTCATGTTGTAAATATGCTTTTTTTTTTTTGAAAAAAAAAAAAATAAATACTATGTTTTATCCATTCAGAAAAACATGCTTCAAGTATACATCACGTCTGACGTACCTATGGCAACGACAGTTGAGTCCTCGACCACACGAAGAGACTCCGAAAATAGCCGGGGGCCAACACGACGCATCCCAAACGATTCATTATCGTTTGATCGGCAGTTCGTGTCGCCAGAACTGCGGAACAATGTTCGTTTGTATTCTTGTCGCAGGCTGACATTATTTATAACGAGCGACGTGCCTACGCGGCTCGGACGCCGATCAGCCGAACTTCTACACCCGACTGGAGTTTGTGTCGCGTTCGGCATTAGAGTCAGTCGGTGGCTCCTGCGGCTCCTAACAGACGTTTCCCTTGGCCTTCCGATTCACCTCGTAAACTCGTTAAAGACTCAATGCTTCACGTTGACGAATAATATTCACTTGTTTTCGCCATTCTCGTATTTATCTACCTGGGGAGGCGAGACGCTTCCAGTCAACTTCTCGGACGGCAAACGAAAAGCAAAGTAACGTCTACACGTGTTTGTAGAATCGTTGCAATAATTGAGTATATCGAAAACAAGGATGGCCGTCGTCTTCGTAAACGCCTTGCTAGCAATTCGTAAGGTAAATAAACAACGCATCCCTCATGATTCGAAGGCGAAATTCATACTGCTGTAGGATGTCGTGCCAGCGTTAGGTATTGGTATACAGGGTAAAAGAAATAGTGTTAAGAAAAAGTCAATGTCTGAGCCTCGTGTCGCAGGGACAGTAATCGGCGCTAATCGCATACCTGATGTCTAAGTAGCTGCTTGTGGCTAATAAGCAATGTATATAGGCATCTGACTCCCAGTACGAAAAACGACGGCGAACGATATATCAGCGAAGCTCGTTTGAATGTGGCACTCAGTCAATGTCTGCCAGCTGTCATCTTAACAGATTCTATCGTTTAGCGGATGAGGCTAATTCCGTTGGCAGGCATGCAGCGGGATCGCAAGAAGCAGACCTTGAGCTACTCCAGCCTTCTGCTTGGTTACTCGTACACGCATATTACACTCGTAACTGCTACGAGACTGTACGAGATCGCTCGAGAGTTTCACGTCGACCTGTCCCTGTCAAATGCATCGCGCTTATATTTTCTTACCCTGTCTCGCGTAAGCGTTCTCTCTCTTCGCTCTCCTTCCTGTAGCATCCTTCCGTGTCGCATCGGGACGACGTCCCGTGTCTTCTCAAAGACCCTTATCATTAACACGTTGAAAGGTACATATATGTTTACGTATAAAAATGTTGCCAAAATATTGCAAAATTTTTTTTGTAACTTATAATGATATATTTTTTTAAAAAATTTTCATTTTGAACTTACACGAGTCAGGGGGAGGAGACGTTGAGTGGGGTGGGTGATCTTAACGACCGTTCCCGCAGGATGAGTCATTTGCAAAATTGCCTACGGGTACGCGAATCGAACCAAGAGTCAAAGTCCTCGTTGTATTCGTTACGTTTACGATTTCCGTTATTATCGGCCTGTATAATGGCGTGATTATCTGGAAAGACGTAAAATGAAATTTCGGCTAGGATGAAGTTTCGCTTATCTTTATATAACCGTGCCGTTTCACTGGATGATACCCGGGACGTGACGCACTTCCTTGCGTTCACCTTGTAAAGTCTATATGAGTCTATATAAGTCGGCTTTTGGTTGGGGAAGAGTTAGCTAAGAAAATATTTTAGTCCGGACTTATACTTGACACCCGTTATAATTATTCGGTGTATACCCCTTTAACGCAGTCGTATACCCATGCATATGCATGCTGTCGATTAGGCATGCCGAAGTTAATAAAAATGTGAAAATAGTGTTAAAGGAGTAACACTTCCTACGTGCGATAGTTCCGCACTTTGCGTATATATTACTGATAGATAAAATATATCTAACACGGTTTGCTACTTTTACCCTGCATGTTTTCTAGTAGCTCCATTTAGATCCATTACAATCTATATTAGATTATACGAGGCTCCCAGTTACGACACGGTATAATTTTGCGATACGTCACGAACGTCGGGATGTCCTGTGGGACGGCTCGTTGCAATTGTTATATTTTTCGAGCACGATGGAAAAACATATGAAACGCCAGGCGTAAAAACTATGTCCCGCAATTACGCACGAGCCGTACGCTATGTGTGTTCACAATATCGTAATAATAATTAATCGAAACAAACGATCGATTCTTTGTTAATTCTACTTGTTTTTCTCACCTGTGTCAAGATCTTGTTTATGCTATCAATTTATAGAGAGTTTATCATTACGTACTTCGAGTGACCACTAGCGTCCTTTAAAATCAATATTTTTTACTCGGTTCAATCTCGTCACTCCTATACCGCGTTCGTATTGATTTATACCGATAGACGAAGGGTAAGTGCATGATTCGTCACCATTTATGATACATACATATAATTATTCGCCCATATTTCATGCTTTTAGCCAGGCTCCAGATATCTCTTGACGATAGATAACGGCTTGACGATAGTGCCATTGCATGCGCGTATCGACTGCTAATCGAGCGCGTACGTCACTTGGACAAGTTGTCGGCACGACAGGTAAACGCGGCCGCGTTCCACGTGAAGGTACAGAAAAATTACACTTACCCTTCAGCATTGAGAGAGACGTTAATTGACGGGTTCGCTCGTTTCCCAGTGAGACAACGTGAAAGTCTCCACGAAATCACCTTCGCGCGAACCATGGGATTTCCTTTCCGCGACGCCGACGCCGATAATTAACACGGCTCGTTATCGCCTCCTATCGAAATTACCGGGTCTCGAGGCTTTGCGGAACGATTTTATTAAAATAATTTATCTCTTATTACCAAACGGCACGCGTTACCCCGATCGGACTATAGCTCAAGGATATAATCCTTTTAATGTGAAATATAGTAATACATTCCTATATCGATACACGCACGCGATATCGTTGGTCCATAATTACAAAAGGGATTCCCATGAAATTTCAAAATTATGTTTACCGTTGCATCATTGCACACATATGTATATACTATATATATAGTATAGCGAAGAGCACGACTGCTTCGAATGCGATATCATATGTGACTGTGCTGTTCGTTAATTCAACTTGGTACACATGTAGACTGGGATAAGTATACGAAACAGTGATTCGGGTCCACGTAGACTTGTATCAAAAGTAATCTACTGCCGGATTACTTTGACGGTGCTGGCTGACTAAGCGGATCAAAGAGGCTGCGCCTCGCGATGTGTCTAATGCGCGGCTGCATTAATACCGCCTATCGTACGCTCCTCTGCCTTTCATCTCACGCTGATTTAACCGGCTGTAAAAAGAATTTACTGGCTCGTTTATATCCCCTGCCCCCAGGCTGGAAGAGCATCGCGTAGTCGCGCTAACAAAAATAGACGCTGAAAGGTTGGGCTTCGCCGACGTCGGTTCGCCGAGCCGCGTGTTCCCGACGACGGCGTCCGTCTTGTCGCCGCTGCTCCTGTCGACTGGCTTGCGCCTTCGAACGCGTGAATAATCGTCCTCTCGTTCGTCGAGTCGGGACCGCCGATAAACGAACTTTCGTCGAGCTTCGTTCCGCCGTCGCTCGGACCCCTTTTGCTGCTCCCTGCGTAACGGCTGCAGCTATTCCCCGCCTTGTGTACGTTAAACGCTTCGGATACTGGCTGCATGTGATTTTATACGGTTTTTGCATCTCTTCAGGCTGTCCGCCTGTAATTGAGGGACTATCGGGCACAGGATTTCTTAGTAACGCGGATCGATACGGTCTAATCGTTATAAAGGATTAGACGTGGGGGAATTATACGCGTCTATGCGAACGTGCTTTTTTTTTATATACCCAAGGTTTATCGGGAATAGTATATATACTTGTAGAGTATCTCATAGTGGCAACTGTAGTAACTTTTAATAATTGCGCCGGGGTCAGTGGAGAATCTTGCGATCTATTCTGATCTGTTCCGGGAAGATGCTTTAGCCTGGACGAATATTTAGGCACTTTTGGATTTTAAGGGGCCAAGTGGGGGCTCGAGTAAAATGTAATTGTGCTTGTGGTATCAAGTGTTGTTTAGGGGTGAAGCGCAACATATTGCCTCATGCTCGACTCTTATCGACTGGGGCAGACAGGAGGGCTGGCTGGAAGGCTGGCAGATTTACGAGGACCGCTCGGATAGCGAATGATAAACGCGAGTCGAGATAGCTTTATTTATTCGTCCTATCCTATGGACTCTCTATGGTAGCTGTCACTGAAATGTCTGGATGATCCGTACCGGAAGCGCCTGACCATATACTCCGTAGAGAGTATACAGTCTGCACCAGCTGATACTTCGGCATCAATTTTACAGTCTTGAAATTTTGAACATCGTTCGCGGGCGATATTTCAAAAATATTATTATTTCCCAACAAACACGTCAGTCGGTATTTCCAAAAGTCAAAACTCAATGGTTCTGATCAGTCGTCCATTTGCAAATCGTCCGTATATCAAAGAAAAAAAAATGTATTGGCTCTCTGATTTCATACACGACTATATTTATATATGAGGGAGCAATAAAAAATGTAATAATTTTATTATTATTATATCATACAACTGTACTCGTATCGAGCCTTATCGTTATCCAACAATGATTTCCAACCGACTGCACGTATCATCCACCTGTTATTAATCGCAGGTGTAAGACTAACCGCTGGCACTTCGTCATGGACCAGTGTCAAAACAAGCCTGACAACAGGCGGCGCTAACTAATATCCAGGAGACTGGATATTAACACGGCAGCATTATCGTAAAATATCAATTCCGCGTTGCGGCCGAAACGTTCCGGTCAGGCCGCGTCGTACGCCTTGTGCCAGTGTAATTGGACGTAGCGGCGCAAACTGGCGTGAACGTACCAGAGAGACAATCAAGATTATTATTGCGGTACAGCACACATGCCGTTCGTGAGTAATAATAATGGTGATGGTAATGATAATGATAATGATAATAAAGTGGAGGAACGGTTCTCGGAATCCCCGAGCAACGTCCTCTCCGCGAGCGAGGCCTCGTTATAAATAATTAACACGGGGGGAGCCTAATTCCCTTCCGTCGCCACTTTCAGCACGCAGCAAATTAGTCTTCTTGCACCGAAAACCACGTGCGATCGGTATCGCACAGTGTAAATTTCGTGTAACAAGCAACGCGATAACTTACATTAGCCCCGCTGCATCCCATTGCTCTACGTTAAAGTAATGGATTACTCGTTGGCCGCTCTAACCTCTGTCTCGATCCTCTTCCTGAATCTTTCCCAGTTAATTACTAACCTAATCGTGATTCCCGTCGGCTCTCGTGAAGTTTACGGGTTCTGATGGCTTGGGACGTATTTATATCTTTTCAGAACGCAGTATACGATATACGCTAAAAACATTGATACTTTATGATGGCTTGAAGAAAACATTTTTTTCATACAATATGCTATTCCGACGCGATAAGCATTGTCAATATAGGCAATTAGTAAGATCTTGTATCCGGACTTTATATATCAAGTGTGGCAGGTGTGGTTGGTCAATGTGATATTTTGAAAAAAATTGTAACACGAGTATGTGTAAGCATGACGGTAGTATATTGAAAGCAAATTAATACTGTGGTTACTAATTATACGTTGATCAGGCGTGGATTAATATCAGTTATTCATGCTAGTAACGAAACACGTTTTATTTTATTTTTCGATTTATTGCTACTTATAGCTACAATCTTGTTTGATATAATGATGCATAGTCGGTTCCTGGTCGTAGGGGGATTTGTGTAGTTTTTTGAAATGCTATTGGTTATTGGTGTTATCGTTCATAATTATATAGTCGATTGGATAAGAGCACTTATATCTTAAGAGGAAGTATTGCAATTGCCGGAATCAGTATAAAGAACTTTCTATAGATATGGTATAGGATCTTGAAATTTGAGACATTTTATTTTTGATATAGACATTTTTTTAAATGCATCATAAATAGACGTATGATAATAAATAATTAATGGGAAAAAAATTTTTTTCTTTGTAAAAAGTGTCTTCGTGGAAATTCGGATAGTGGATGTTTCCAAGAATTGTCAAACTCAAAAATTGACACCCATACTTTTTCACCCCACGTGGACAAAAAGGTAAGTACAGGCGAGGGATGAGTGACGCAAATAATGGCCGTCGAATCCAAGAAGGGTCGTCGAACGTGAGTAGGGAGGTTGGAAGATGGAAAGTGGGCTTCACGAAATACATAATGGTGAGGTCCAGCCACCCGTAGGGAGGCTGACAGGAGGGTGAAACGATGGCAGTATGCTTGACACTAAGCACCGGATTACGTCACCTTGGCGATCCTTCGTCCTCATCGAAAGCTGCCCCCTGGTTTCGGAGTTCCCGCGGTGCGTAAGCAAGGGGAGAAAGAAAACAAAAAAAGAATACTTGGATTTTCGTCGGGAACTTCGTGGTGAGGAGGGGGGCAGGGGGGCGAGGAAAAAGACCCAGAGCTCGTGTCAAAATTTCGAAAAAAAAAAAAAAAATTTTTTTTGAGCGCATCACCGACGCGGCAGATTCAAAATATAAGAAAGTAAATGATTTGACGTAAATAAAAAAAATAGCACCACCTCGTTAAAGCCTAGAAATATAACGTTTTCGCAGTATCCATGTATAATACGTGTTTCTATGTAACGACGTACGATAATGACTAAGCACAGCGAATACATAGTTCCAGGCGTTAACGTCGTCTCAGCATATAAAACAGCTGATTGTGAGAAAGAGGATGCGAGTTTATCGCATCCGTTACGGGGAACTATTACGTATGTAGATCTGAGCCATTTTCCGCGGGGAGTTTTCCTTGAAACGGTCCTCGTAAACGCGCCGTAAAATAACTCTATTTTCCTTGTGGCAGCGATGCTTAGCACCTGGAGTGGAAGTCACGGGGCGCGTCTCGCACTGCGGTTTAGAATTGCGTCTGAGCTCCGAAGCTTTTATACGAGAACAAGCAACCCGAGCAACATTACCATCTTTCTGTTTATTTAGCAGCAGGTAAACCAAGAGTTAACCGCAGTGCTTCCTTCCTCGAACACGGGCTGCCGTTTTCATCGAAAGAAAAACACGGTAACCCTTTGCAACGGGGAATAATTTCTCGTGGAAATACACGCAGGTACGTACGCCTCGTTTACCACGTATAGCCAGACCTAATCTTAACCGGTGGCCGTAGGAGAAGCAACGTGCGAGGAGGCACGTGGTTGCCATGTCGTACGTAAACGTGCCAACCGAATGACGATCAATTCGACGATATACTCAACGACTGCGGAAATGCTTGTTGACTTTTTTTTCATTTGACGTTGCAGACAGTCAACTTCGCCATTGACGTATCCGAATGAGAACCACTGGAGTGGCGGAGCGGCTTTCGCGGCGGCCAAATGAAAAGTTAAGAAGGCGTGCGGTGCCGTGTCGTACCGCATCGTCTGGCATAATGATTAGCATGGGACTCGAGGTACATATACTGGTAGGCACATGGCTTGTCTTCCTTTCAATTCTCATCAGTGTATATAGCCGTGTGTAATGCGTGTACCGTCTTCATATATATATATGTATATATGGATGGGTACGGTCGTGTACAGTCGATGAGCCCCTCGCAAAGACTTGTCTCCTCCGCGTGCGTTTCTCTCCGCAGCGTAAAACCGTCTTCGTGCTGGTCTGACAGCTCGTATCTGTACCGCACGTTCCGCCAGGAAGAATCCTCTCGGCGTTTGTGGGCGAGTGACGAGCTCGATGACTGGCGGGCGTGACGTAGTACCTTTGTACCTTAGCGTGTACCCTGGTACCTTATTATTACGCAGTGCACAGGCGGGGCAAATAGTTACGACGCTTCGCTATCTTGCGCGACAGGAGTCTGATCGCAGCCATGAATTCACGTCCGTCTCCGTCCACGCGATGGGTTCAGGAAACGCCTGTAAACTGTCATTTCCGATTTGCCACAGGATACGTGGGCGTGGATTGTGTGACGTGTTGACAAATAAAAAATGAAGTTTTACCGTGTCGAAGATTCGGTGGAACGGGCCGAGTCCCGTTCTTCCTCTTTTTCTTGCAACGATCAAAACTTCCGGAAACGTATATCGACTGCCATTCGGATATAAATACCGCTGGCGCACACGCGATTCAACGCGTGACAGATGGAGGCGAAGTGGCCCGAAGTGTGCTACGAAGTGGACAATGGTAAAGTTTCGCTGCTGGCTTCGTCTCATCCGCGAAGCGTCAGCGGAAACCAAACCGGCCTGCAAGAGGCAGATCCGTTATTAAGTTAAGTGGCTGTCACAAATTTGACCTTAATTGTGCGCTTGATGAATGGCGGACCGGGTCTCTGGCGTGTTTTGACTCTTGTCGCTGTCAGCCGTGCTGCGTCGTGTCTCGACGGCGGCGACGGCAGCGACGGCGGCGACGGCAGCTGCTACTCTTCTTCCCTTGTCTTGCCTTGCGACGTCCCTGTCGCTGCTTCGTACTTCAGACGCGAAGCTCAGACCGAAAGATTGCGAAGTGGGAAACCAAGTGGATAATCGTGATGCACCTTTGCGGAGATTCAAATGTCCCGCGTTGATAGGTGTGTCTGAATTACTGACTGACTGGCTGTCTGTCCGTTCCTTGGCCTTTCAATTCTCACCACCGTGGCGCCACCGTCGCTTCACCGTCCTCCCTTCAACCAATGACAGACACTTCGCGGCTGCCTTCGTGCCAGTCATCGCGCCTGTCTTAGACCTTCGTCGCGTTTCTACCTTCCTGGCAAAGATTACGACGCGGCCAATATTTTCTTTTTGAGCCAGACACGCGTACTCTTCTTCGTCTTGATTGCGTCATCTTTATTTTTCTCCTGCTTATAGATTATTCCTTCAACGCTTTCCTTTATTTACTACACGTATATACAAGCGTGACAGTGGGACGTAGCTTCTTAACCAAGCCGCGTCCTGGCGCTTACCGGCGTCGCTTCATTTCAGGGGCCGACGTGCTTGAAACGAACCAAAATGAAGTTGAGCGAAGCAGCTTAAGTGCGCGGTAGACACGCCAGAGATCAAAGGCACCGCGTGACTGACGCAACCCAGCTGGCGGAAGACATTCACAAGCGGCCAGATTTATCTACCCGTTTGGGTGTTCCAGAAAATCTCAACTCCCGTTTACACGCTTTGGTCAGTCTTCTATTCTCAATGGAAAAGACTATAAAGACTTGATGATCGATGCACCCTAGGAGTCCGACGTATACGTACACACATACATCCTCTTCGAGATAACTCGATATTTCCAGTTCCTCATCGTATCTCATAACTGTATCCTTCTCAAGTGATCCTTCCGAAGGGACCAGGACGACCAAGTGCATCTCGGCAATCGGAGCGTGGGATCTTGTGCGGAATCCGTGGTTCAGGGATACGCTGGAAAGAACATTTGGCGTCTTTCACTCAGCGGCATCCGCTCTGTATTTACTGGTAGCCAAAAGAGGCTGTTTAAGGGCGGTCCGAGAGGCTTCTCTGCAACGGGGAGAGGCGCTCGCCTTTCTTCAAAAGCGTTTTGAGTTCGTGTTTCGAGTTGCCTGTCAAAGAAGACGTGGTCGTGGAGGGGGCAGGGTTACGCGTTGACTCTGGCCACACGAAGTGCGCTTATAGATGGTTGTTTAGGATTACAACACACAGATATCTACTGGCATGAGATACATAATGCAGGAGGCATTGTGAGGCTTCGCCGCACCCTCCTGCATACAATACACTCTACCGATGCATTCTATTGTTGTCTTTCGAAATAAACTCACCCGGCCACCACCTCTTCCTCGAGGCTCTATATTATCTCCGGTACCGTAATACATATTATATACGCGGTCTTGTTTAGCGCGCCGCGTTTCTTCGGTCCTTCGCTCCACGGAGCCACACGGAGATAATGACCCTGTCAGCCCACCCACTGCAGCCAATGAAGAGCCGAAGGGAAGAACCGAAGGTTTATTATTTAAATTAACTATCCCTATGATTGATCCAAAATCCACCCTCTGGCTATCACGTCGAATAATCGTTGGACATCGATCTTTAGAATTGCGAGGGTAATTGTAGTTTTTGAAAAATTCTTTTATCAAATTTTTTAGCCGACATTTTTATCAGAACGCGTAGACGGGTAATTTAGAGATCAAGAAGATGCCGGGGTCCATTCCGGTACGGAGGCTGCTTGGGGAACTTCTGCGGGAGCAAGTAGGGAGTAGAGTGTAACGCGACACCGTGCCAAGCCAGTCTCCGTGTATTTTACGACTAGCAGCCCCCCATATAAACACGTCTGAAAGGATATACAGTTGGTCCTTTAGATCGTCTAGCATGCTTATAACGTTATTCACTGACGTCGCGACGCTTCTTTGTTTACCGCCGCACTTGAGGATCATACAAATTTTTCAAATTTTTCTTTTTTAAGGAACTCGAAGGACGACAGTACGGATTTGTTGTACGATCGGAAGGATCTCCTAGTGGGATAATCGAGACATCCTTGTTATTCTTGTTCGAAAAGTATATTTGTGCCTCGGGGGTGCAAATGGCTATTTCTTCGGGAGAAATGCAAAAGAATCCAATTTGTAGGGTATTCGGTGGCGGAATTGATCCCTTGAGCTTTATTCGTTTACAAGGAGCGATGTGAACTTACCTTTTGACAGTTTCTGTCCTCGGGGACACAATGAATTGTGCGCGTTTACAAGGATGATAATTTTGACGGCCGCCAGCACTCTCTCTCTCTCTCTCTCTCTCTCTCTCTCTCTCTCTCTTGCTTGCATTTTCTTGGACGTACACGCAGCACAAGGTAGACATCTCGGATACGAAAGTTCACCACGGGATGGTAATATTCTCTTTTGTGAGACGAGTTGCATGGGTGGGAAAGAGGATGCTTAACGGATGACGCTCATCAGAACCCACCGAATAACTGGTACTGGGCTCACCTGACAGCAGGGCGGTATAAGCCATGACAGCGGGAAGTGACAGGCAGTATATAATATTCGAGCTGGGCTCAGGGGTGTAGTAAGTAAGTACCCCGTGGGGAGATGTAATCCGGGCTAAGCCGTGATTTGTTTGGCTGTCGTTAGCGTGGCCGGCGAGGGCTAATCACCGAGCATTGTCCGGTAATGGATCCCCCCCGCTCCGCCCGCATTTAAGGATTGACAGTCGATTCCCATGAAAGCCGAGAGCGACAGTAGCTCAGCCCGGTAGAAGCTTCGAAGGTCGCAAGAGCCGTACCGTGGCAGGAGAAGAAAAAAAATGTGAAAAATAAAAAATTGGTCGAAATTTTTTTTCGAAATTTTATAAAAATAAAATTTGCCTCGGCAAACGTTTAAACGCGCGGATGGGGGATTCAGTATCGAGGGCAATGGGCCGGTGGCCGTAGCAGTGAGCCGCATTGAAAAGTATTCAGCCGTATTTCAGTGTTTCGCGTCTTTAAGATTATAATTTACGGCCGGTGCGGATCGTACGAACGTGCGCGCTCCGTTCGCGGAGCAACGAGCAGATACGAATGTTAGGTGTTGCCGTCTTGTAGAGGGATTGTATACGACTCGGGAGTGCGGCAGGCATAATGTAGCCAGGGCCCCTGAGTTTTATGGGGGTATAACGTGTATCTTTGGTGGCATGGAATGGCACACGGTGCGGAATGGCCTGGCATAGGGGCACGCGGAGCACGGGCCATGCCCATGGCCCATGCTGCGACGTGCTGGGCCGCTCCGCGCCGCGCTGCGTTATTTATCGCGGCCGCCGTGAGCGCGCAGGCGGCAACTTTGTGCCGGAGCCGCTCGCAGCCAGAATCGCGATACGGCCGCACAGATATCATTTTATTATACCTGCGGAGCGCGCGGAGGGTAGTTTATCAGCGGCCGAGTGAACCGGGGCTCCCTTCGCTTCGCCTCCGCCGGGGAATAATATACTGCCGCCAGCTCTAACGGCGGTAATCTATGGCCCCGGCACTCTACGAGCAAGGGCTACGAAAGGGTGCAAGGGTGAATGGGCCAAACCACTCCGTCACGCGGTTTTCACTGGCGCTTCTTCGCGAGATTACCTAGACCGATAATTACGACGTTTTCACCAAACGCAAAGCGATTTGTCTTTCCGCCGACGGAAGGAAGTCGCTACACTTTTTTTGATACCTCGAGCCCTCACCCATATATCACATATATATATGTATATATCAACTAGGACATGGATATATAACTATAGTGGATCCGGTAATCCGTATGTATTTTAAAATTCTCCTGGCACCTTCCCCCTGGGAACGGTACGACTTGTCGCAGCTTTTTCGCACCTGGATATATCGAGCTTGGATATCGCGAGATACCAATTACGGCTGATACTTCGTGGAAGGTACCGAGGCACGAGTTCCCTGCGATCCATATTAACGGTCGTCCGTGCCACTGAAAAAGGCAAATGGACATGGCGATGCTTAAACGTGGTAGCCAAGGCATTTGCGCTTTCGTATTAAAAATTCACCCGGTCTGCGCTCGTAATTAAACTGACGCGAATGGAGCTAATAAATTTGTGCGAGCATAAAACGAGTCTTGTAACTCTATCGAGATAATTGCGCCGGCCACGCCTCGCTGCCGTGGACTGCGGTCTCCTCTTACACCTTTTCGCATACCGGAGCCAACACACGCGCGTCTGTAATATCTCACGTGTTGCTTGTCAAGGCGTCACGTCAAAGCGCCTAGTCGAGGAACGAAAACAAACGATTAATGAGCCACGTGACGTAACGTGTCTATTCAATGCAAACGATGTACTAATGAAATATAAATCTTACTCGCGGTCCGAACAGGCTTCGAAGATTAGCAGGACTTTCCTCTTCTTTACTCTCTCTCTCTCTCTCCTTCTCTCTCTCTCTCTGTCAGTGCCTCTTGCTTCTCTTCCACGAGCCATTATACCTGTACATCTTAAATGCACATACCGTCCGATCCGATAATTCTCAAGCGTGAAACGTACCGCTCATGCGAACCATGTATATATATATATATGTTTCATTCCCTTAAAAAAAACCGCGACAAATCTCCCTTAACGTTCCACAGGGTATACGAGGAATGATAAATTTGTAAGAAATCATTTAGATCCTATCGCCAGGGGTCCTTGAAAAAATTTCAACTTCTTAACATGTTCTCGAAAGATCTCGAGAAACCAACAAGCGTATATATAATTATAAAATATAAGGAAAAAATAGAAAAATTCTTGGAGCCATATGGCATAAGTACGAAACTCGTGGTCTCAATGATCGCGCACACGCGGTATAAGGGGTACCGGCAAGTACCGCGGTTACAGAGGAGAATACAGTCGAACAACCGGTTCTTCGTCAAGATGGCCGCCGATGTGAAAGTAGAAGGGTGAAGAAGAAGAGGGCAGGCAGAGCCAGGCAGTCAGGGTGGGCAGGGAACGATCATAACTCAGGTGGCCGGGGACAAGCAGCGCTTGCTCCGTGCATTCGGAACACGGAACACACACGTTCGCCAAGTTGCAATGGCGTGCCATCCACGGACGCGGAACACGTAGGGTTCGCCTTCTCGTTCTTGTTTGTCGTTCTCTCTCGCCTGTACCACTGGTACCACCGATGGGTGGCAGCCGGCAGCCAAGGCACACCGGCGGACGAGAGCTCACGCGGAACCGGCTCTTTCATTCTCTCCGTTCGCCTATATACGAATATACAGTAACGTCCCTATACGTCGCTCCGTACGTCCGTCGATCCTGTTGCTGCAAATGAAGACTTCAAATAATTTACTCGGAGGCTGTAAATCCCGAGGTGGAACGACGTTAATCGATATGTCGCCCGCGCCGGCATTATATTCCCAGGAAATTTATGAATACGTCCAATGAATCACGGGATAATAATACTGTATTATATCCGTACCTGAATACTTCGGTACACCCGGTACATAATACACCTCTCAGTGCCCGTACCACACAGCGGGAAGATATTGCGCTGGAGTATCAAACTAACCATTTGACTGTACATCTACATGGGCTATTTCGATCTCCACGAGGAAGCGAAGGCTGTCCGTATTACGCGCGAGTCGTTCTCGTAAGGTCCGTCGATAGACTGCAGTGTGGACGGTGATTAATTATCGCCTGGCATGCCGACAAGCCGACACGACGTACACGCGATGATCTCATTGGCAAGGAAGGAGAGTGAGAGAGAGAGAGAGAGGGAGAGAGAGAGAGAGAGAGAGAGAGGGAGAGTTCTGGGCTGAGAAAGGCTAAGGGAGACTGAGAGAGAGGGTCTTGTGGTATTAGGTGAGAGATCAAGAGAGACAGAGACAGAGTATGTGTACCAAAGGCACGAGGCCTGCAAGGTGCGATGTACCCTGTGTATCAGGCTGAAGCCAAAGACCGGGATCCTTCGTGAGTAGTCGCGTGTCAGAACTCACCACCGTAAAGGATATATGCTTGGATCATTGGACGTATGTAATTTTTTTTATTTATTTCTTTTTCATTTTTCTTTTTTCTTCGACAAACCCCTCGTCCATTAATAAATAGTTGTAATGGAGTCAAGGGAAGGACGTACATTACGCGTGGGTGGACTTTCCAGCCATGGGTGACGTGGAACCTGGAATGGCTCTGGATGATGGAGGGTAATATTTTACCGTGTAGTAGCTTTATGACCGCAGGTTACGAGCCAGGAAAAGGCCATAACGCCTCTCGTATCTTCCGCGTCCTCCGCGTTTCTTGCGTTTGCGGGAAAGCTCAGCTCGGGTGCCAATTCCTAGGAGCGTATCGGACCATAAACTGGGAACGTGATGTATGTTACCTTATACCCAACCCCTCTTTACTTCTGTTCTCTCTCTCTCTCTCTCGCACTCGTTCCTTGACGGTAGGTGCACAGAGGAAACCCCTGTGTCCTCTAGGTATCTGCTACGGTTGGCTGAAGAGTGGTCGCTACGTGTGGAGATGAAATTCGTTTCTTCTCGCTTGGCCGCCGCGTAATTGGACCTTTCCAAGAAGACGTGTCCGTAAGGTCGCACATGGATGCTGCGCTCTCTGATCCCGTTCATCTTATCCATTTTGCGTCTTTATACGACTGACCTTTGGAAAATTGGGTTGGCCACCGGCAGTCTGGTGACTGCGAGCATCCTTTCGCCTCTCGCCTTATTTTGGACAGTTACGCAATTGTTTTTTTTTCTTTATTTTGAACAAAATTCTAAAAGTCGTACCGATGACATTTTTATCATAGATCGTTGTCGTTTGCTCGTTTCTTCTTTTTCTTCTCCTTTTTATTTCTCCATGTCAAATCCTTTATATTATTGACATTTGGCAAACCGCAGATACAGGACGATTGAATTTAAGGGTCTCGTATTTTTCGCCCCCCAAATATCCAAGGGAATGAGTTCAACACTGATAATATTACTGCCATATCCACTTGACGACCTTTGCTGATGCAGGCTCCCTCCTACTGTAGTATTATACCCTTCCCATATTCCCCACGGCCATAGCACGCCCATAGACTCGGATGCGGCTATAAATTAGGTTTTACGAGGGAGATAAAATGCGCGTTATTATCTAAACGGCGACGCCGTCACAGAGATCGAGGCCCATGCCATTCTTCGAGCGAGTTCTGCAGGAAGCCAGAGTGCTTCGCTCTACGACATATCGTTTCAACATTCTACTCGTGATATTCATCGAGCCGCCATCTTCAATAGAGAATCAGTACGAGGTATATATACTGCCTGGATATTACGGCATTATATCCATACCATATATAGATACACCCATCTGTATACTTATCATGCCCCACCCATGTAACCATAGCGTATTATGCATCTCATATATGTGTATATTTACATTTTAACCTCTTTTTCAAAATTTATCTAATACCGAGAAAACAACTAACGTGCTTATTGTTTCAGTTAATTTTGTTTACAAATTTTTATTGACATCCTTTTTTCGACTTACTCTATACACAGCATCCCTGGACCCTTTCTCGACCAAATGATTTTTCAGTCACTCCCGGTATACCACAAACTGTGACTTATCACCTCGGATGCTGCGGACGGAGGTCTCACTCAGCGAATCGCTTCTTTCACATTTCATCTCGCGCTCGTTCTTCTGGGTGATTTCCAAGGTACCGCCCACATCCCCCTAAGCGTCGGCGCTGATGTATCGCCTCGTTAATGTTTCGCTTCATCAGATGTTATGACTGAACATCCTTTATTCTGCCACTGGGTGGTAATTTCAGTTTGCTCTTATTGTGAAATGTACTGTTATAAATTATGCCGACATTTCCAGCCGTAAAGCCGCGCTGTTTCATCTTCCGAACTGTATAAATAGACGCAATTTTGCGATACGGTTATCCACCTCTCTATTTGATCTGCATATTCGATATTATTTGTTGTTATTATTCACACGACAATCAATTCGAAAAAGTTACCCCCATTGGACGTTCAATGAATAATTGGAAATTTCATGATTTTCCTTATCGTGTAAAATTTTTTGGAAAATTCTGTACACGCAATTTCAATAAAGTTATACGTCGCCGGGTAGTTAGCTTATATCGTTGCGAGTCATCATTAACATTTCGTCACGTAGTATTTCATTGGCCTGGGAAGACTATAAAAATGTAAGAAAAAAAAAAAAAAAGAAAAAACATTCACGACAGGATATACATATACAATGCGCCAATGAGCGTAGCGTTTTACCAGCGTCATTACTGACAGGCTTTATAATCTATTTTATGGATCGTAAAAAATGATAATGAATTCCAAGTAACAAATATAGCCGGCTTCCCCATAATTATGGAAATGGGCTCCGCAGCCCCTCATACCATAAGAGTATCTTAATATTCCCACATAGTTAAGTGGTAACCATCCCTCGTAAATTCTAATGGTTGTGCTTCGAACCTATTTCACTCACGTGACAAAGGTGGACGATAATTTCTTAACCACGTACGTACATACAAATAAGTGTGTACGAATTAGTCCTGATCCTCGCGTGGCATCGCTGAGAGAGAAAGAAGATCGAGTCCCCCTACCGTGAAGACTGAAAGAAAATTGGTTAATTTTTTTCTCTCAGTCTCCCACCCTCCACCGCTTAAGTTAATTCCCAAAAGAATTATTCATCGCAAAAAGTTCTTGAAGCCTTTCGAAATTCTTAAGCCACTCGCAGGAGTAAAGGCGCTGAAATAAATGTACTCGTAAAGACATTTTTGGCCACGTCGTTTCGCCTCACTCTAGTAACCTTAACCACAGGGAGCATAAATATCTCTTTTCAAATCTTCCCGGGTCTCGTAGCCACGACTTGGCGCACCGTACTGAACGTAGTCAGTGTCCGTTTCCAAGCGCTTCTGCGCGGTCCCACTAACTCAATCGGTATCTTCGTAACACGTCGGCGATAACTGTAAACAGGATCATTACTTTTGCCAAAGCGATTCCGAACCTCGTGTTATCGGCGACTGGTATATCGGCCGTATGTGGGCTATAAATTGATGTTTCCACGGAGCGACATCAACGTGGACAACTGTACTCCAAAATGAATATCCTACCTTAACGTGATATACACTCGTTTAAAATTGTCATTTCAATTATCCCTTAAATTATCAACCTATAACGATACGTCACGAGTGCCACGTGCTTTATTTTGACAGTTCGAAAACAAAGTCCGTAGCAAGGTACGCGTGTCTGCATAAAATGTCAGTTACAATGTATGCACAATGCATATGCATGATTTTGCACGATATATATTTTATATTTCTATTTCAGTTTTTTTTCTTTTTTTCATTATTTTATGGAAGACCACCTGTAACGTACCAAACATCGGATTGGTTGCAAATTCTCAAAAAAAAAACCCTGAACACGTGGACCCACTATACACGTGCAATATGACAGCTGAATAGTAGCCATCAAACACCCACGTTAGGTACCCCAGTAATCGCACGTGTTATCGCGAGCACAGGATGATCGAGTGATGCAAAAAAATTATCCAACAGGAAGTAATTTTGTGGCATTGGCCCCGAAAAAAAAGCACTTAGCCATACGCTCTTTGTCGTGTTAAACGACTTGTGAAACTCGGCGTATTCTCGTATGCAGGCGTTATCGCGGTAACAGGGTACATTGTAAATGAAACTTCCTCGCAGATAGGCTAATCGGAATGACTGCGGTCACGGTAGGTGATCAACGTCCGTTCTGGTCAGTGATATATGTTATTACAGGAATGAGAAATGTACACCGAGCGGACAGTCGAAAAGGCACGTGTCACGAGTATAAACGGTCGTACGATTTCATTATCCACGAGATACATATAAAGGGAGTGTGAAGAACGATAAGGAACTGCTTCAAGATGGCGTCCCTCGATTATTCATTAGTTGGAACTGATTCGGCTCGCTAATGAGCTGGCATACCGACGTGTCAGTAGTCACTGTCGTTAGACGGCCGTATAATAATCTGACAGCGATCGCCGATCGGCCGTTACAGTACGGCGGCGACACGCGGTAGCGCAAGATGGAGACTCGATACGGTCCTCCGTTGCTACTGCAACTGCAGTGGATGTCGGGAACGAAAGGGGTAGACCCCAGGAAGACCTTTCTCGGAACCCGTTAACTACGTCGTCCTGGCTCCTGACGCGTGTACCGATGCGTGTACGCGTTCCTGATTAACTCTACTCCAGGTGATCGTTTCGAAAGAAAAAAAGGAAAAAAGCGCTTCCAATCGCTCGGCAGCCATACTTATCCTTGCGATAAATCACCCTCCCGTATCGCGCCAGGTTGTTCTAATGTCACGTACATATAACAGGCAGGTTGTCCCGTCTTAGAGAAATTTCTAAAGAAACGTGTCGAACCTTCTTGTCTCCTTCTCCTTTTCCTCTTCTACCTTCCGACGATACTCGCACAATTTTTCCTACGCCTCTCGCTTCTCCGACAACGAATGCCGTCTTCTTGCGTTAGACTCTGGTTTCAGCTTCTACTTCAGGCAGCTAATAAACTTTCTTCGCGCTAGACAGCTCCGACGGAGTATCCAAGTAAATTGATGCCTGACGATGGAAAGCTCGTTTTAACCCGTCGCCATTGCTTAGCGGCTGATGACTTTGTCGGCAGATCGGCTTACTTCAAGGACCATTTTCGGCAGGGACGTTCATGGGATTACGTGTAGATAACGGTATCCGAGGACGTTTTGCATGGGAATTTTATCTAGAGTATATATATATATATATGGTATTGGTAGAAAGTTTTTTGAATTGAATAGTCATTTGGTTGGTATGAAATTTTTTTTCAAAATTGTTGACAATTATTTTTTTTTTCTACCAGCACTGTACGTAGCTATCAGATTGAATAAAGATACTCCAAAGGTTCTTATTGCTCGGGTGAATCTCGATGAATCTTGAAGGAATGGTAAAGAGTGCTAAGGAATGGTAAGTAATGGCAGACAGATGGCAGAGTCCAGCACGTATCCCGTTTTATCCAGGAAAAGACACGACGGCGTCAACGTCCACCAAGTAAAAGACTGATGTCCCGCGGTGGTTCTCATTAGCAGGACACACCAGGACGTCCGAAGGATCTTCAGGTCGATTCCGTCTAATACCTCCAGGTGCTTCGGCCTTCGCTTCGGGCAGCTGTAGAGCTGCCCGCCTACACGAACGCCCACCACCTAATCTTCGCATTCACCAACAGAAAGGTAATGACTAATGACCGTTCTATACGCACAATGAGATTTAGCGGATTGCCAGACGCGATGGGCGTAGGCCGGACTCCTGTGAATAACGTTGCTAATTTCTTTCAAGATTTGTCCTTACCCAGAAGAATGGAACGTGGGACTGGTCCGCTACGTCCTGATGATTACTGGGCGGGGTACGGAAACGATCATAAATTTCATTCTCCTCGGCGGTTACCAAGGACCAATGGGATCATCAAGGATCATCGATTTCTTTTTCACGACAAAATTTCCTTACTTCTCGTACTCTTTCTCTTTGACTATTTCTCAAAGTGGTCCAGATCATTCTCATCTCGTGTTCAATATTTTTCAATGAAATTTAACCATATATATATATACATATACATATATGTATATATGTACGTTATGGTTATCCAGCCACATGTCGAGTAATCGCAAAAGTGCACAATGCCGAATGACATACGGTAATGTTTTTCCTCGGCCGTTCGAGCAAAGTAGTACAATCTGCGAGACTGCCACTTGGCCGTAACAGATACGCCCGGAAATAAATGTCTGTATAAAGGAGTTGGCAAGTTCCCCGGATGATATCAAGATGCCGCCGGCTAATACAGCGGCGGCAGTTGAGGCGAGGGTGAGAGTCGTCTACCAAAGGGGTTTACCCCTTTGTCCTGCACCTACTGCCATCGTGCCAGTATCTACACGGTGCCCCGATATCAAAAGAATTCGGCTTTATCTCCGTCCCTCTTATCCCGCGGGGGAATGGCTCTTGTATCCTATAAAGAAAAGTTATTTCCGTATAAACTTGACTGGTTATCAAGATGACTTTGCTATCTTTACGCAAAAGCGACCCTTAACCTCTACTCGGCTTTTAGCGCTGCGCGAGCTACTGCAGATTTTATCTGCAGCGAGAAAATGAGGATCGGTGCCCTGAATCATGGTTGTTGGATGAAACTATATATATATATATATATATATATATATATATATATATATATATATATATATATATATATATATATATATATATATATATATATATATATATATATATATATATATATATATATATATATATATATATATATATATATATATATATATATATGTTTTTACTTATCCTCAGACACATTGTACAAGGACGTTTTTGATAAAGTTTTTGGAAATTTCTCAAATCGCTACGGTTTTCCAGAAGCTAAAGGCTCTTCGCGTCGATGGCACTATACTGTTACGTGTTGTTTACGAGTTTCGCCAGTCTCGTTCCCCGTGTATTTTCCTATTCCTTAATGTCCCTGCAAAGCTCCTTTGTTCCCTGTAGACGCAGCAGTTTCACAGTAACGTATGAACTTTGTGCTTTCTCGTTCCTCGTATAGTTGGCTGCTTCGCGCTGGCACAAAGCCCGATGGACGCGAGGCTCCGGACACTTTAGAACAATACACATTTACGTCCCAGAGTCCCGCGAGACCATTTTACGTACGAAACTTGGATTGGATTTTTTAGGTCATCGACGACGTAACTTGGCCACCAGAGAGATACGGGAATCGCAGACTCTTAGAAAGTCCATCTGCGCGTATCTAGAGAAATCCTACTTCAAATTTTTTCCTACAGATGTCACTGGACGTGAAATCCAAAACGTTGGTTCAGGATCCTTTGTCGATCCTTGAAGATCCACCCCCTTTTTTCAACGACTCGAAGCAATCAGCTTACGTATCATCATTGTGCTTTTGCTCTATACGAATTTTCTTTTTTTTTCAACTCTACATGCATACTCGCCTTTATGCATACTCTCGGTACTTCCATGAATAAATTACTTAGCGATTCCAGCGGTATTCACATATTTCGGTCGCATGGTAGCTCGCTTGAAAATGCAGGTGGCTGACTACCGTATAACAGCCGAAGATGCGTCTGTAGCGTGTCAGGATTAGCATGTAAATGAGGTTTAAGCCAGGACACAATAAGGCCTAATCTTGTTACGCATTATGAAATGTGACGTGGATGGAGGGTTTGTCAGTCACTCTCAATGACATAAGACGACGCCCCTGAGTTAGGGAGTGGCGACTGAATGGGAACTCACGAGAAGACATCATTATTTATGCCGTGTGTGTTTCCCAGTTTTCTTTTTTTTTTTTCCTTCGTCTCGACGAAATAAAGAAACGAGTCTCACGAGATATATCAGATACGCAACATACATAACCATACGTCACATGTCCCACATGAACTGTATTATTAACGATACGACGCTACGAACTCTAACCAGAATCTGTCCAAAGCACCCTATACATATTTCCCCGTTGTTATCCCAAGTCTAAGTAAATATCCAAACCCAAAGAAATTGCCATGACGATGGCCTGTTTGTTTTCCTTGATTCGTAAGAAAAAAGAAAACCACCCTTATTCACTACCCCGAAATGATGACTCTTACGACTTCGTCTCACTTCGTAAAATTACCACAGTTTCCTATCCGTTCGCTCCGTTACTTTTATCGACGGTTGATAAACACGTGTAACCGTTTTCTACATAGGTAAAAGTCTATACGTAACAGCCGTTCGCCGGGACGTCAATTCCTTGGCAAACTTATCCATCAACGCTCACGATCTCTGTAGCCAATTTCCGTGGGCGGCATTGGCATACACGTGTTAACCGTGCCGCATAAAAGGACACAGCTGATGGAAGGCTAAATAGCCGCAAAGTCGTGACACGGAGCAGTGACCGGGCGGCCAACTGTTCTGTTCGTCGGATGGAGTGACAGGGCCGCGACAAGTTGACATGTTTGTACAGAAGCCGCACAATGGACGTGCGGGCATTAACGAATACATATTACCCGGAGGGCAGAGCTAGTGTTGTTATAGTATGTAGAATAGCGAGAGATGCCAGGCCAGTGGGGTGGACGGACAGGTGCTCGTTATACGTATCCAACGTATGTACACACACGTTAACCAACACGTTACTCGATTCTAGATGCCACCTATACTTCTTTCGGTTAACTCTCTCCCTGGCGAAATTTCATTTTCACATTTTTTGATTATGTTTTTCAAAACAGCCGATCGATCCCCCTACCCTCTCAAGGCGGATTCACACTGGATTTACGTTACTTTCCCGAAATCGCTTTAGCTCTTGCACGGATGTCTCCTTTGGGACGTATCTCTGGTATATGTCCATAGTACGTCGGTTCGATGTCTTCCGCTGGACTTGGACTAGTAACGTGCCTTTGTACAGGGAAGCAAAGCTTAACGGGTCCGTAAGAGTTAACGTATGGGATAAGTGTGTACTGCAGCTAACGAATCGTACGGAGCGCATGTTTTATGGGATCGTAGACGGTTCGGATCAACGATTTTTCTATGTATATCGCACTGGTGGCAAATAGCCCGTGACTCGAATGTGAATTTATTTGAATTCGCTGTGTGCAGCGCGACGAGCGAACCTTAAGGAATATATATAGAGATTGATGGGGAAGCCGTTAGATAGTATCAATGGCGATATGTCTCGTTGGATTTTTCCTGCGACGCAGTCTTTTTTGTAATATACCGAGAGATACGACAATGACGTATCGCTACGGTTCACTCGTTTATCTTTATTCCGTTTGGAGTACTGCGAAACGTTACGGCGAGTCCTCGCGCGGCGCTGGATGTTCATCGTCTTTAGTGCGTTTCGAGTAAAGGATGTGAAGAGAAAGATTTATCATTCTGTATCTACTTGTGTCATATATCCAAACACAGGATCTCCATATACGATTCTCATCGACGCGACGATCAAAGAAAATCCAACGGTCGCCATTCATCCGAACACGTGACGAGAGTCCTGGTTCTCATAGAAGTACGCCCTATGAAATTTTACCTCCATGACGTATAATAATGTAGACACGAGTGAACGCATATGAAAGAGCACGTCAGATGGAATTAGGCACGGGCCAGTGGATTAAGGTTTCGGCCCTGACGCTGGCACCGGGTCCTGCTGCCGGATCAGGTACGGTAGCAGTTGCGAAGCGCTCATGGGACGTGGTGCCTGATGTAATCTCCCGAAGGATCTGGTGCTCGGCGACATTATCCCACTGCGTACCGTACCTGCCGGGGAGAAGCTGGAGTCCGTCTTCGAGACCCATTGTAAGTACCAATGGGACAGGAGAGTATCGATGTAAACATCAGAAGAGGGCTCTCGGGTCTGTACAATCTGGGGGCTCCGATCGTCGGACGGATGACGGGCATCGACCTGGATCAGGATCATTTTCTTGTCAAGTGGCAGCACCGGCGGCGGACGTACCGGGAAACAGCAGCAACATCGTCTCGAGGCTCGTTCTGCCCCTTAGCCTAGTGCGCCGTGTCTACTTGCTCGAAGGAGAATGATTATCCGGCCACTCTACACTGCTACCTACCGTGTCTTGATTACTATCGGCGCAGCTGCGCCCACAATTTGTGTTTCCCGTCACCCATGTGTAAGAGAGCCGTCTGTCAACGTCGAACCCATAGCGATGCTGAAAACGGGCCAAGACATTCTCTATTTATATTTTATACATATGTATATATTTCGTATACGAATATAAGTATACGTGGGACATTCGTGTGCGTCTGTCGCGGACAGATAGTGAAACTCGAGACTCAATGAGAGATACCGAAACGCGTGGACCGCGCCGAGGCCCGTAAGAAAGTATCCTGAGGGCCGTAAAGACTGCCGCTCGGTGATTTTGTCGATGCGATTTACCTAAGAAATTTGAGGCTCTCTAGCTGGACTTGCGGCAGGCGGGTAGTCGAAGGTTAGGTGTTTCGCTCTCGTGCACGATGTTTTTCTTGTGTTTGCATTATCGAGCTTTCGTACTGGTACGATGCTTCGTGCTGCTGCTGGTTGTTGGGGCCTTACGGTCTTGCGGCTGTACGTGCTCGCCTGCCTGCCTCACAATGGCCTTTTGTTCACTCGTAAACGTAGGTACCTGCGTTACGAGATCGCGCGATTTATATCGCCTGTCAAATTCTGCTATTAATGCTTCCAGCAGTGCGGGAGGGCTCGGGCAGTCGGTTCCGAGGATGAAGGGTCAAAGTTCAAGGGTTAGTAGCTAGATTATGCCTTCTGGTCATTTCGATTCCCATCGCCGTTTTACAAGGACCATCTCGATTCTTGTCCTGACTTCAGGACGTTCACCGTCTTTTTTAGTTCTCGTGGCTCGAACGAGGGTTCGGCAAACTGGCCTCCTGTGATTTCTCTTAAGATGGGTGGGAGGACGCGGCAGCCTGTCAGCTGTTTTCTTAATACCGTCAATGCTCGTCAGTGGGAGCTGAGCGTTTTAGCATAAGAAGACTGTTGCCGCGTAGAAGTAGGGAAGGCTCCTCGAATGGCCCACAGGGCGCAAACGTATCGTATATCAAAGGGAGCCAGCCGCGGGTTGGAAAAATAAGAAAGGTTGCGCCCCGTTTTTGTACCGCGCCGCAACGCTGCCAGCGACGTGTTCCCTGTGGAAAGGAACTTTGCTCGTTTTACCGATTAAAAATACCTACTCCCCACTCCCTTATGGTTATTTATCTCGCGAGGCGCCGTACGCGCCTATCGCCAATTAACCGCGGGGATTAAACGGGGCTTTAAATTGTCGGGTTTGGAAATACGACTTTTTTTTTTAATTTACGATATCCTAGTTTTATCCGGCTATTTACACTCGATCGCTAAAAATTTCACGGGGTCACTCTTATCAGAGTTATCTGATAATTGGGCTAGTCGATCTACACCTGTATATTGCTACTTTCGATATCAGCTTCGTGCGTGCTTTCGTTAGTTTTGTATTCTGACTTTTTTTTTCTACGTATTACAATTTTCAAAATCTACCAGCAAATTATCGTCGGAAGGAACTTTTTTACCATCAGCTGAAAATCCTTTGTACTCGGGATTCAACCTCTTACCCGGATGTTCGTTTGACTACTGCAGTTAACCTGACGTGACATCCGTCCCGGTACTCGATTACTGTAACACGCGATGCAAATTTACGAGATTATCGTAATAAACAGGTTATCATGGTCGACAGCTTCTCTTCGTGAAGAAGTGAAATTATACCACTGTGTCTCGGCATATATACATACGTTATTAAGAATGTATAACGTATGGTTCTGACGGCTCGTCAGAATCTCCCTTCTATCCTGCTGAGCTTGGCTTTGCTGGCGGATATAAATATGCAAGAGCGCATGTCATGCCCAGCGCCTAATAATTGAATGTATAATAAAGAGGGCGTCCTTCCGTGTCACGTTGACAGATAGGCAGCGAGGCGAAACGACGCCGAGACGTCGGCTGTCAATTTGCCTCTCGCGCATTCCATCCCTTCTGCCGCCGATCTTCCTCACCGATCCCACCCCTACGAGTCGAACAATCTCCGACCGACTACCGAAACCTTAAGGCCCAATTTACATCGAACGATTCCATGTCACATTTCAATCGCGAAAGACCCCAAGGAGCCTCCCTGAAATTTTGGATAAATTTTTTTTTTTTTTTTTTGTGAAATAGGATAACTCGGTAGATTTATAAGGATCGCGTGAATGTCTGCCAATCTGGAAACTGAAAAGTATCGTATGACGTCTAGGATCATTTTATAGGTATAAAGTATGAATTATATAATTCAATAAAAAATACAGTGTCAATTATCGATCAATTTTGTAATATTAATTTTTACCGATCTCGTTCGAGTGAACTTTATTAGATTTGATGTCACTGATAAAAATTATTATTTTTAAGGCAGTCGAGTAACGTGGCCTGGGGGCGTTGGGCGGAGGGCTGAAAGCGGCCGATTCAATATCCATTCCGGACTGAGAGCGTTCGCTTGCCCTCTACTCCCTTGACAGCTAGGCAAACACTGGGCTGACGTTTCGAATAGCTTTTATTTATTCTAGCGTGTTTATTTAGGCTGCCGGGATCGCGTTACCTGAGGGGTTTTGAGTGGCAGCATAGGGAGAGACTAACGTGTCAGCACTGAACCCCATTGTCATACAGCTACCATCAAACGAGAATAAAAGCGCATACAGCCGTCCCGTTGGTACCCCACGTGGGTCCTTCGAGTCTCAATTAAAACCTAGTTATCGTTGAATTAAGAATTCCTTACTGGTTACGAAAGTGCATACCAAAAATGGTATCCTTATGGGATTTCCATGATGGTAATAAAACACGTAGGAATATAATTATTTGGTTCAATGCCTGGCAATGGTATTGACCTTAAGTAAATATCGTTCCTTTGGAAATATTATCACCGGCACCTGGTCTCGAGTCGGTTCGTGCGAACGAATAATGCTCCTTGAATATCCCGGCAAATAAATCATTGCCCATAGTACCCGTAGCTGCCACTTTTTGAACGCGTATAATGGCTTCCGTGGAAAATGGAAATTTAATTAAAAGTCTATGGGTATTCGATTTCAAATGGGGAATGACGGCCATTTGTATTCCATCGTTCGCACTGGCTGCCTATTGTGGCGGGGAGCAGACGGCACCTTGTGCACTTCTTTTCACACAAATCACACGGACGTCACTTTCTATACCTGTATACATACACACGTGTAACAATCGAAGCTTTTTCCCGCAAAGACGCGTGTAACGTCACATCCCTCGTGTTTCCGCTCGAAGTAGCATTCAGAAAATACAAAAGATGACGAATGGCCGAGAAGCGTGGGCGTACAATGTGCGTACACCGCCGGTGTAGTCTATGAGCTTCCGCCATGCGCTCCCTCTGTGTCGTGTATAACAATAAAAAAAAAAGAAGATTGTCCACGATAAAAGTTTCATTATATTCGTGAAATACCGTCGGCAGCTACCCGACCTAGAAAAGGATACAAAGCGAAAGCTGTCAATCGGTAGCTGATTTAATTATACGTTTGACATTTGTATAAAGGTGCATCCGCACGAAATTTACATGTTAAAAAAAAGGTGTGTTGAAAAAAATTGATAAATTAATTTTTCCATAAATTTTGTTTTTGTACAGTACAAAAAGAAAAGTAACGACTCAAGTCGTATGAGAATTACATGCGCTTTGGTATACCGTGATTTGCATAGGATTGTACTCGAATGAAAATCAAAGCCTTCCCTACAAATGGCAAGTATCAATCCGTTTCGGGTCACCCGGTACGTTATACGCGAACTGGAGGCGTAATGTATTACGCCAGCTAGGTAGGTATATTACAGAGTCCCGCAGTTATGCGCGGCGGGATATGATTGATGACAAGTCGTTGGCTGTTATGAATATAATATCGATCAATCACGCTATTTACCGGGCAAATGCATAGGCCCACTCTATCATCCCCACGGCTGCCAACCTATCTACCTACTACCAACCTATCCAACGCCACCCTGTTTCCTCGCCCTTGAAGTCCTCCCTTCCTCGCAGCTACGAGCCATTTTTCACCTCTACTCTCAATGATGAATGATACCCAGTCATAGGACTTTTCGATAAACAAAACGAACGACGACCAATCGCTTTCAGATCGGCGTCCTCGGTCGTGAATCGGCGCACGCATGACTACACAGATCTCTGGTAACGAACCGTGAATGCCGGAAGCGGCTTTGATTAGGAGCGTTTGACATAAGAATTAAGCCGATCAAACAGGCAGTACCGATCGGCAAAACTTCTTTTTACATATAGCATGGTAACCCTTAGTCGGTTCTTGAGTGGGTAATCGTATACTTTTTATTGCGAGTTGGAGATACAGCGCGTACGGTATACAAAGAAGGTCCTGTCTTTCGAGTAAGAGTTTTTCGCGGCCTGTTGGCACGCCGTGAAACGTTAATTATTAGCGCGAGTCGTTAGGAAAAAGCGTTAGGAATTCAACTTTTCACGAGCATGCCTCCGAGCAAAGTATCGAAGCGAGAGCGGCTGAGATAAACGACACTCAATAATAAGTGAAGCCTCGTTAAGCCGTTGATAACGGGGTGATTATTTCTTGCTGCATCTCTCGAGCACGCCTCGTCTCGCCTCGAGTGCTTTGGGTTCTTCTTGCGGATCGACGACGAAGGCGAGGACGAGCGATGCCGAGGTAGAGGAACGGAGGGCGTGGCTGCCAACCGCGTTAACGACTCTCGCAGAGTCGCTCCTCTTGAAATCGCCATCTTGAAAGTTAACTTGACGTTAAACGAAGCCTCCGAGAGGAATTAAAAGGAAAAAGGAGGGGGAGAAGTTCGCTGGGCTTCGATAATGGCGGGACGTGGCATCGACGTCGGCTACCTATTTTTTATTATGGGACCGAACCGTTGATACGTGGACGAGATGTTGACGCGGATAATTATTTGTTCACTTTCAAATATTTTGTTCAACCAGATTTCGATCGCGAGAAAAGTCGTTACTATTAACGGTTTCGATTCAAAATGTCGAGGTGGGCTCGGTCTGTGTTTTATGTACCGGGTAGATTTTATATCCAGCTTGCTCATCCTCGGATACTTTTTTATACGCGGTTTTAGATCGGGGACGATAATCTTCAAGCGATTTTTGTCGCCATATGGCGTCCCGATGCTCGAGGAGTACTCTGAAGTGTACCGTAGGACCTATCGGTCCTCGCGATATATCCTTGGGTCTAGTACCCAGTAGGTCTCACTATGTGGCTTATACTTCATGGACACTTCCATCCTATCGGAGGGTTATATTTTCGGCTAACAAAAGATCGTTAAAAATCCGTTAGATGCGGCTGTCAGATAGGCGCGGCTCTAGCGCGGTTACGAGAAGAGAAGCTCTCAAGCTGAGCTCTTTGTGCGTGATTTGAATGCAATCGGGGAGCTAATCTCTGATCAGTGTCGAGAGCGTAACGCGATCCGACGCGACGTGACGTGATCCAGACTCGATAGCCAAGCGAATGCGTCCCTGCAGCAGCCTGTATAATGCCGAAGGGCATTTACCAACTATATATTACAGAGCATATCAAATCTGGTGAACACCAAGTCGGTACTAAATTCACCGATGGATATTCTCATTGACTACACAACCATACATTTTTATATAAAAATTATACCCAAGATTCCAAGAATTAAAATAGATAAATTTTCAATTATCGATTACTTAAACAATTTTTGGAATTAGTCATAAATTTATCGTAAAATACAAAAATTCTCAGATTCATCGGTTTCATCGGCGTTTAATAATTCTCTGGATCAATTGTCAAATTTTGGTATCGGGCATTTCTTCCAGTTGGAAATCGAACGATTTGGAAATACTCGAGCCGTTTACATTGTATGGCGAGCGTCAAGAGTCGCGCCACCCTTGCGTGCAGCCAAGCGCTTGTAATACAAACTCCAATGTAGTATGTAGTACCCACACGATCCTGTCACAAGTGCTCACACGTCATTGTGACATTGTGAGCGCCCACGGGAGTGTGAGGAACCAGTTGTTGAGAGCAACAGCTGCTCGACCCGTAACCCACATACATCACCGCACGTCATTGTTCGCCGTGCATTATTCGTCGCAGGTATGGGGACGCACCTCATCGTGTCACCAGTGAAACACGAGAAGGTAATAGCATGTGTCACCGTGACTAAGAAATTTACCAAAAGATTGTCCGCTCTGGTGAGAGCTTTTATTATGACGGCTAATCTCACGGGCACGAAAGCTGGAACCGAGCATGAATAATTTGCCCGCACGACCTTCGACCTCCGGTAACGTAAGCGATAAATTTTTTCCCTTTTTTTTTTTTTTTTTTTTTTTTTTTTTTTTCATAAATTTTCTCCCTATCGAGTCATCGTTTCGGTCAGCCCGAAGCGAGAGGATCGACGTGCGTTGCCAAGGCAAAACATAAAGCATACTGTCACACTCTCCCGCGACCATAGAACCCCGTACAATTTCAATATGAAATTGTGAATAATGCATGTCGCGGAACCCGTCGTCATCCTCACGCAGCTCACATCCTCCGCGATGTAAAACTGAGATAGATGGAACGCGGTAAGTTTGAATAATGAGTGGCCGTAACGATGATATGTCGGCTACCGCGGCGGTGCCGGCGAGACGTCGCATGGTCGCCGTGCATGGAAAATCTGCTGGAGCCGTTGTGTAAGTCAGTCTAGCCGACTCATTAACCAGTTCGCCGTGAGCCATTTATCATTCAAAACCATACGGAGTATCTTCGGAGGTACATGGGATAGGTACGTCAGCGAGGTTCGTTACCGTGGCCATTTTAAATTTATGAACGTACGTCACTGTCCTTTCTTCCACTGGTGGAAGATACAGTCGCCAAGCCCGATACGCACTGTTGGTATACGGTCTATTGGAAGCTGGGTCCGAAGTGGTCCATTTGATTTTTAACCAAAGGATCGGTACCTCGGGTTCGCGATTCAAATTTCGCGGGCTTTTCCTTGGACTATACCCGCAGGGATTTGTAAAGTGAATATTCCCAATGGAGCCAACGTCTAAATGGCGGCTATCGAAAGTATTCGCAAGGAACACACAATGGGTTTAGGTTCGCCCCTGATCCTCAAGGATCTTTCCGACCGTATGTAAGGATTACTACGGTCTGACTCGACATGGTCGCGCTGCCGTGCTAAAGCCGCGGGCCAGCCATTAGCCTCGGTGCGGCGGATAGGAGCTCGCAAGCTTAGAGACGCTATCAGCACCGGCTTAGCCGGCCTTCTTTCTATCTTATCCCATGATCCGACTAGGTGCCGATGCTTGGGCGGGTTACACGTCCACCGTGCCGCGAGGTGTAACCGGCCGATAGTCATCTTCATCATGGGAGAGAATGCGACAGTCGTATGGGGACGTTGCCGTGGGTAACTGGGAAAGATCAGGTAGTTGGGATATCAGTTTCAGGATTGGATCAAAGTTAATGGGACTGGTACTTCTTCCAATGGTAAAATTCAGTGCACGCGTCTCCCGCTCATTTGGACCAGGTCCCGAGAGAATAATTCACTCTTGAGGTTTTAACTACGTCGAGTCAGAGCACAAGCTGCGAAAATGAGCTTCGGTCGAAGTTCAGAGATTTTTCGGAAATTCTCTAAAAGCCAATTTTCACTAAATCTATAGTTTCTTTTTTTTTCAAATTAAATTGAGTACCGCCATTTTATACTTTTCGGATTTCGCGGACGCCTCGTCCGGGCAACTGTGCGTTAATTTGATTTTCTTTCGCGTGTTTCGGCCCGGAGGACGCGACGTCGAGCGTTACGTGTCTGCGCGAGACAGGATCGGGCAATTTATCAATCCAGAAGCGAGAGAACGACTCCTGGCCGGGCGGGTAATTTAACAAGATTGATGCGCAGCCGACATGCCGCAGTCGGCGAGACTGGCTGCCAGAAGAGGGTTGGAAACGGGGCTTAACGGGGGCGGCTGAGCGACTGGTTATTAGGAGGCCTCATCACGCAGACTAGTTCAGAATCACGCACCGCAGTAAAACCACAGAGAGTTTCTGATGGCGATGCTTTCCTAAATGCGTGATTAGTTCACGCAATTTGCTACCGTCTTACGGCAGCTTCCGGTATGTGTATAGCGTACAGGTCTGTCCAAATACGATGGACCATAAGGCCCAATGAAATTCACACTACCTATCCTACATCGATATAAGGCAACGGGAAGTTGGTACTTGAAGAAAGTTACATCGAGGGTAAAATCCTTACCCTGAATATAAGTCGCAGGGTCCTTCAGCTCGGCGTCGGAACAAACAAACAAGGTGAATGGAGTGCTGGGGGCTGAGAAAGCATGCTCATTAATCATATTCTCCTAGACGCCTTCAGGGGCGGGCTTACCTTGGCTGCACCTCCGACAGGTCGTCCATAATAAAACACAAGACCGCCATAGCGCCGCTTTATCAAACGGAAATGATGATCTCACAAGGAGGCTGCTGGTTCACGCGTAACCTTTTTTTTTTTACCCACGGTGCATCTTTCCTTGGCAGAGACACGTGGAGACGCCATCCAGTTATCCGAGGTCTTTTTGCGATCTGCTTTCTCCAGTAGCCCCAACTTTCGGCTGGACTATGTAACAGCGTCTGAATTTCATATATCGTAAAAAAAATGTGTATTATTAAATGTGGACACAGGTAGCCGTATTTTCAAAGCAGGCGTGTGATTCTTACGAAATTACAAAAAATTCCAACTCCCGTTGATTTCGACACAGTCATGTCAAGATACTTGCACGGTGGGTCGGAGGTCGCGTGCAAATGATTTCTCGAGTCGTGGAAACAATATTAATTGGTTAATCTTTTCAGAGCCGGGTGGTCTCGCCCACTTTTAACGTCGACTTTCAAAAGGGTTCACTTACGCAGACGGCTCTGGTTGTAAGGGGTTGCCAGGGGTAATCTGGCGCACGACGTGCCTCACTAAATCACTGCTTTACCCTCGACTCCACTACTTCCATTCTCGGCTGACTTCACTCCTCTCTCTCTCTCTCTCTCTCTCTCTCTCTCTGTCCTCCTATAGCTTCCAGCACACAGCACCTTTCAGACAGCAGCGTGAACCTTCAGCTCCGCCCGGGTCGTATATTATCGGGCCCGAGGCGCCACCGCAGGCTACATCTTAAACACGTTGAGGAAATTGGCCGCGATATCGGCGCCAATTTATCGCTCGCGAGTAAACTTCCCGATGACTTCGCGAACGCACTTGTTGACGTCCTCGTAGCGCTCGATTCTCTTTTCACCTGAATCTGAATAATTTTCTCGTTTGTAAGCGAATCGTCGACTATGCCGAATCGTGCCTGGTAATGCTCGCTACTTATCCGCGATACGGAGATCATCAAAATCGTACCTACCACTCTCTTAGGTACCGGGTCGCTCGTTAACCTCGAATAAACGAGTTTCCTCCATGACTTTTTTTTACACGAATAAACCAAACTTACGTTTCTAAAAAAACCTGACCGTTTACTGCTAACGGACCGAAGTAATTTTCATGAAGGCCTTTCTTGGATTTAACGTCCTTTCGAAACGCGAGTCCGTCCCGAACTTCGAAGATGGATCCAGCTGACAATCTGACGTGACCATTAAGAAACCGTACTATAGGGACTTCGTTGAATACCGTTTTACGCGGCTACAAAAAAATACTTCTCCCTGAGACCAAATTTACGTTCGTTCAGTGTTATCTAATCCGCGATAAGTTTAAAAATTTACGAGTCTTCATAAATCAGCCTGGTCTCTGCTTTATAACCCCGCGACTCATCTCCGCCCCTCCTGGCAGTACCGGGTGTCGGGGTTGTTTATGAGGCCGCAATAAAACAATAATGCGCGGCCATTATAACTTCGTGGGTCGCGAACTTCTTTGCTAGACAAAGAGAAGCGTCTTCCAAAATCCCCCCCCCCCCCCC
>NW_014333756.1:822149-822785 GCF_000341935.2 Cephus cinctus | reverse complement strand
AAAACCCCCCCCCCCCCCTCTTCTATCCACAGGACATATTTATGTAACACGTGCAGTTTCCAACGATCGAAACAAAATAAAGCTGTATCCATAAGCCCTAGTTTGCCTTCACGAAACCGCTCGCGTCACACTCACGTGCTGCTGTCAGACTCAGCTGTATGCTAATTCGAGCGAAAAACAAGCACTGCCGAGCGAGCCTTTCGAGATTGCCGTGATTATGATATCGATGATGAAGGAGTCGTGCAGCAGCTGTAATTTAAATTTCAAGATAAGAGAAGAAGCCTGAACCGAGTATAGAGACAAAGTTTCATGTGATATACTGTACTGTTTAGCTAATATAAACAGTACGTGTTATCCTTGTTTTAAAATTCAAAGACAATTGTATATTAATTTTACCTGTATCGCCAGAGTGTATAGATATGTATATATACACATATATATCCGACTCGCTCTCATCCCTCATTTTGTTACGCCATTCGGTCATAACTTACCGTGAACGTTTATGGCATTGTTGTGAAGCAGTGCTTGGCGTCGTCTTATAAAACCAATTTCGCGGGTATTATGCAACCTGTCAGTCCCATAGCTAAGTTATGACTGGCGTTGCCCGCAGCACAAACATCCATTACCTACTCTCGT
>NW_014333756.1:819022-821171 GCF_000341935.2 Cephus cinctus | reverse complement strand
ATTTACATGGGGAACGCACGCCTTGTAATTTCGAATCGGTAACACGAGTTCGATGAACAGGATTGGTTTAGTATACGGGCGTCTTGTGTATGTGGATATAGAGAGGGGCGCGTATAGGTAGATTTAAATTGAATGTAAAATTATAATGTTTGAAGATGATATTTTTTTTGTCTCATGAAATATTTACAATGGTAACGTCTGAGGTATGCTCGTACTAAGTAAGGCAGTGTCCTTGTCTTTTATTGAGAAGGAGACGAGCAACCAATCAGAATGGATTTTCAAATGGGTGAGTGTATGTTAATTTATTTATTATATATACAGGCGTGGATAAATTTAATAACCAATTTGAGAAGTCTGAGAAATTCTTAATTCATTTCATCCCCGTAAAAATAGACCAATGCTCTTGAATCCCATTGAACGAGCGTTATGGCAAGGGTGCACCCGCAATTCAACGATATAATTAATGGGCCGCGATATCAGAGGGAAATTAATTGGCCGCCTAACGTGACTCCCAAGACATAAATCTCGTGTTACCATTAAAACGCAAGATTTTATTGGCTGCCGGGCAAACATTTCGGTTTTGCCACCCACAAGGGGCAGAGCGTATCGATCGATAAACTTTTTTTAAAAGTGTATTAATGGAGCTTACCTCAAAGGTGATTATGGATATATATATATATTCCTAACTTTTCCTTATATATATATATATTGATACGTTTAAGTAGAAAGAGTGAGATTCCGTTTCTAACGTATTTTATCTTGGCTTCCTTGAACATCAGGTTGTTTCTTCATTCCGAAAGAAATATTTGGTAGACGACAGTTCATTTATTTTCTAACCACCGGTCAATAAAGCTATACGTACCGTTTATGGCTGTAGGATCAGTGTCGGGCCGTCGTGTTTAACTCCATTGGGATATACGGGGGCTATATCCGGAATTTCGTTCCAGACCGTTAAGACACTAGATTCTACTTTATCGGTACTGTAATGGTTATATAGCTGTTAAAGTTGCCCCTTATACAACTTTTCCAATCTTATCTTCACGTATGGGTTCTTCGGTGCTAGGGAAAAAGGATTTAGTTAAATTGGACTGCATGCGAGGAGTTGTCAGCGAGATTTGTTCGGCATCATAGGAGCGCTGACCGTCGCGTTCTCCAGAACGGTCATCTTCTTTTCTTTCTATTTGGGGTCGTCCCTGAGCACGATGGTGACCAGGTTGTCGATACGTGCTCGGCATCTCTATGTTCCTACCATCGAGCCGAAGAGAGGAGCCAGACGCGGTCCAGTCCCTTTGCCAGCCAGTACTGCCGGTTCCGACCATCCGCAGCATCCGCGGAAGATAAAAAATTTGACATCTCATATCGGCTCTAATGGCTACTTATTAATAGATTTGGAAATTGCCAAATTGAGAATGCAAAAAAGTTTTTTCAAAATTACATTATTATACAGGGGAACCACTGTGACCAGATCGGTATGAAAATTCTCATAGTATCTATATATTGACAAGATACGTGTCAAAAGGTCAAAGGGAACTGTTAAAGTAAGGGGTTCAGAGCGAGCTAATGTTAATGGGGTGAAAATCACTTAACCCTTGTCAGTGCTCTGAATCCCGTTATTCAATTCGCGCTTAAGCCATAATAATAACATCAGCCGGCGGCGCGAAGTCGAGGGCTGACGTAGCAGGAAGATTTACGGTCGCAGCCGGGGCATACATCCTGTATGAATGGCGGGCAGCTTGCAATAATTCAACTCCGCGGCCACACCTCGGCCACTTCCCGTCTAGAGCTGCCAGTGCCGACCACCGAGCGGGACTCCGCTGCGAAGGGGTGGTTTCCGGTAACTGCGCGGTCGACATCTCCTCCTCGTTCCACCCTTCGAAAACCGCTTCTCCTCTTCAGGTTCGGAATAACCCGACGGCCAGGACCAACCCCCACCATCATCCCTACCGCCGGCATCGCCTTCCCCTTATCCGCGCTCGAGCCGAGCGGAAAGCTCTGATATATCGGCCGCACACATTGCACTGGATGGAACGCAATATGTCCGCCGAGAAAGGCAATAACCATTAGGTCCCGAGAAAACTGCCCCATTTCAAACGACACGAACGGTCGAATATCAGGAAATTTATATCTGGTAGCGGGGATCGGCGGGGGG
>NW_014333756.1:800805-818912 GCF_000341935.2 Cephus cinctus | reverse complement strand
GGGGGGGGGGGGGAGGACTGGTAGTAGCCAGAGACATATCGAGGAGAGTATAGAAGAGGGTATAAACGGGGAAGCGTCGTCACGGAGTGGGGGGGCCTGGGTTTCAGCTTTGTACGACCCTGGTATGAAGTGGCAGTCACGTGACCTGTGCCCAGGAGATGACATTACCGACTCAGCGTCGTCGCTTCATCCCCTTCCGATCTGGGGACACAGCCAATACCCTTATGGCCATACAGAGTCGGTCCGCCATTTCTACCATATCATCACTTTCGTTAAATTATATTTCTTACCGTTAGTTCTTGCTGTATAGCACTTTGGCCAGTACGTAACCCATGTAAATTTCATGGGGATAAACCATTGCGGGAAGAAATTGTAGGTTCGTGGTGAAACTTATGGGTGCAGTGTATGTATATATGTATATATATGTATATGTATATATGTATATATATATATAATGAAATAGGTACGAACGGTTACAGTGCTACTTTTATTTTTACATAGGTTGACGTAAGCTCTCTTTATGGATAGTCAGTATTTATAATATTGATAAAAGACAAATACATTACCTGCCTGGTGTAAAGCGGCGAATTTATGGCGCTCGTTGAAGCGTAGGTGTCAGCACGTCGAGAGGGCTAAGATATAACTCGGTGCTTTTTCCAGAAGACAGCCGAGAGTGTTTACGACCGTTCGCATAACGAATGTGCGGACGACTTTTATAAACTAGATTCGTAGCAAGAGCTTTTATTCCCGCCTTACGCCTTTCTCCCGCGTGTATCGATCACTTGGAGTATCTTAGGATCTCACGTGTCGCGATAGTGTAGCGGTATTCGAAGCTCTTGATTTTTTATTTTTTTCTAATTTTAGCGTTCAAAATCCAAAATTTTTTTGCGAATTTATCACACTTTTTTTTTCATATTTCTCTCAGTGGTCATCCTGGGGTAGTGACGTCATCAGACAATCTTACTGGTATTAGAGGGGTGGGGGAGTACTGCAATTTCGAAAAAAAAAAACAGGGATAGATGGTATAGGATATTTTCGGAAAATTAAAGGGTAACGGCAAGAGGCTGAGAATCGAAACGGCGGCTTGTCGTAAGGTATGGGGTGTATGGACCATGGGGTTCAAGCAGAAATTGCTTTTCCCCTATAAGGTGCTATTATCACGCACCATCTTGCTCCAATGGCTCCGTAAAACGCCGGGGCAGAAACCCCGGTATTGCTGTGTCCAGCGCTGCGGTCAGCCGCGGTCGGGAACAAAAACCAGGAGAAAGACGATTATGTGGCGAAATTGTGGCTTGCTCTTTCTCTCGTGTCCTCCTTACGTTAACTTGCCCTCCCGTAACAGCGGCACTTCCACGGGCAAGTGTCGCCAGGCCGAGTCGAGATACAGAGGGCGCCAGTTGGTAGAACGCCGCGACGACGAGCCACGGCAATATTGCGCGCGCTACCGTACAACGTAATGGGACAACTTTGCCAAATGATGCCATTTATTTAATTTCTTGGAACGATACGACTTCTCTGAAATTTTTTTGGCCAAATATTAATATCGTTCCACGTTCCAGCGAGCACTTCACTCCTTTGCCCCCTTGATTCTCTTTTCAAGTTTTTCTTCGAGAACGTTACGTACTTCCGGAATATACGTTTGTATACGTGATACTTAAAAAATAATACGTACACTCGTGCATACCGTGGGTGTACCATACTCCGTTAGGATTTTACTACGTAATGATAAATTGTCAAAGGACGTAAGACAGCCCTCGATGGGGAATTTGAGAACCCCTGTCGTATAATTATCCAACAAAAGTTTCGTAACGAAATAATTATTGTCCTCGAGTTTATGATTTATTAAGCACAGCAGCATCTGCGGAAATCCTTTTTGTCGGTGGTTTCTCGCGTCGGGGCGGATCTCCGGTCTCAGTGAGTAATGAAGAGCTGACAGAGACGAAACGGCCTTATTTGTGGTGTGGCGGGGCTCTTCATGACGTGGACAGATGCGTCCGTGTGTACCAGTACAATGCAGCATCCCTTACAATGAAGTCGGCGCATTCGCCAGTCGCGCTTCCGTAGATTCCTCTGCCACCGTAAGAGGAGATGCAGTCAATATCTATCTTCCCACCCCTCCAGCCCCTGTCTGTCACACTCAAATTAATTACCCATCCCAGGAGCGCCACTCCTTTCACACTCGCACTGCTCGGGCACGAATTCTCTTGGTGCAAATCTACAACGAACGACCCTTAGCACCATCGTTCAATCTGCCCTGAGCTTGATAGACCCGTATCCCAATCACGCCCTTGAATCAATCTTTTCCCAGATTGAGGTAATGGGAAAAAAAAATTTTTTTTTTCAAGCTCTTCCAAAATCTCATCCAATTCGCACACTGCAGTACAGCCTCCATATATGTATACACGTGTGCACCTAAAGGATGTTTAAAAAAGAGTAGAAGCTTCAGCCACGCATATTGAGACGTTCATTAGCCAAGGGGCAGCTCGCCACATGAGTCGCTAGCGTGGTGGCGAATGCATGAAGGGGGGGCCCCATTGACGGGTGATGAAGGGTCGTCCCCTGCGGCGGCCTCCGCTGTGTCCATGACGGGTGGTACGGCCCTGGATGATGCACACCGGCGATCCTGGTTATTGCATCTCTCGATCGCATAAAACGGCCGTGCAGGCTTTTGCCCCACACGCCGCCTTCCAGGCATCATTAGCTTGCATTGTGTTGTACGGCCGGGCCGCAACACGCATGCCCACTCGCGGCCAAGAGTTACCGCGACACCCGCTGCGCCGCGAGATCTGCGATAGAGTTAATGATGCTGGGACCGCGGCGATTCAACAATAAGCCGCATTATTTACAGCCGCCTTGCGGCTCTACGTTACACGCCGTTCGCGTTCACTCGGCGATGCGACCTCCGCGTGAAACCGCACTGGCTCCCATTACTTTCCCTTTGCAGTGTGAACACCTCCGCGACTCCATTAAGACTTAACAATCACTCGTCATCACCTACGTGCTACACGTACCAGTGAAATCTCCATGTGGATTCTCAGAGCCAGTACACGAGATAAGGGATGCTGTAACGCATCTCTGTACACGTAATTTCGGACGTTATAAAATCAACAAGGCTGTTATCTTTACAAACGATGGATGGGTTCTTTCGGGGGGCGGTACCGGGTCGTGACTATAGGTTGTTAGCGACAAAATCGTTTCTTCATTCGTTAAGGAGTTATTGCGATTTCTGGGCGGTTGCGAGCATCCCTTCTCGAAGGACCTGCTCTTCGATCCCCAGTGGGTTGGTCTTGAACCCTTCGAAGAAGAGGGCGTGAACGTGATTAACGTTCGACCTTTTATCTTTCGCCGAACTTTCCCAGACACTTGAGATTCTGCTTGCAGTACGCCCACATTTCTCCGATTCTTTTAATAAAGGTCTCGGCTCGATTAATGACCGGCGCATCCGGCTTTCCCACCTGCTTCTATGTTGGAATTATTGATTGTTCCTGTCGGACTGGAACTTGTTCCCTACAGCTCTTCCGGGACTGGCTCATTTATAATCACGATCTCGTCTTATGAGTTTTGCCGAACAACCAGTCGACGAGTTCCTGATGAGTCCGACTTAAGATTTTCATCTCGATCGTAAGAGTCGTATATATCAGTTTGTCATTTCAATTACGTAATTCCTAGCTCGATCAATTTCTATTGGCGATTATTTACTTATTGCCGAATATACTTTTATTTTCAACTGTATATATATACATGTGCTTGAATACTATACTACATTCAATTATCGCGTTCAGCGGACATCATTAGTTTTACCGACTGGCTACGTGCTTATCTTCCAGGGACGCAGTTCCTCGAGGGCAGCAAACGTATCCCTGTCGGTTGGTCGCTAAAGATAAAGACAGGACCCTCGGGAGCACTAAGGAGAATTAGTGGATGATTCTGGTACCGGAACGGGAGGGATGGTCCTCGTATCGGAGAGCTCGCTGAAAGCTTCAGTAAATTTGTCCCTGGCAAAGTGGCACAGCGTGGGGCATCGCTATCGGGTTTCTTTGGAGTTTCCAAAGGAAGCGACGGTCCTTCGGAAAGTATATATAACAGGCGGAGAGTATGGACGAGACCATATCCGAGAGAAGAAGGCAAAAAGAAAAAGGTCAAGCTTACCACGCGTGATCCCCGAGTGGATCGTTTTCAAAAGTTTACCTCAATACCGTTAGCAATCGCGCGGTGCACTAAACTTTTTTCTTATCTTCCAATGGAACTATACAGCCCATGAGAATCCTATTGCAACGAAGCGATAACTTGCCCGGGGTATACGCGTATACCAGTTCATGGGGGTTAATTTCGGTTAAGAGGAAACAGCCGCTCTGGGATTTCCTCGTTCTTCCGCAAATTGGTTGCCGGGCTTGTACGTGCGACAACACGCGTGGGAAATGCATTCGAGAAATCCAATCGGTCCGGTGATAACTAATTGATCCTTGCAATTTTTTTAGCCTCACACCAAAAATATAAGCTATTTTCCAACGCTCCAGAAACATTTATCACAGGCACAACACGGTACTCTAGAATATGCGAGCACGTGGTAGAAAGATTTCCGAGTCAATTTTTCATGTCGTTAGCCAAACTTGTTTTAGACGCCATACGAGTTTTTGCGACAAATCTTAAATTGCCTGTAATAAGTGGTACCCGTGTGGACGAACCATCCTGTCCCTCGGGGTTGCACGCGTTTTATAATTTTCGAGCGACTTACAAAAACCCGTAATTGTGCATTCAAGTAAATCGTGGGCATGTTTCTTCTTGGATGACAGGACGATGGTGGGTTTTCGCCTGGCAGCTGTCTCCCGTTCTACCGGCCCAGTCCACCAAATCCCTGTGTCCCAGCGTGGGACAAAAAGCTGTCTGTATATTATCATCCTGGGGACGTCGGTACCGAAGGTACCTACTAAACACGTCTGTTAGGTTTTCTTCGAAATTAATCCATTTGCAATGGCGTGCCGGGGGCTGTGTCGTAAATCCCGATTAATTGCCAGCTGACTCTCGTAAACACATCAACGACGCTCAAAAACACTTTGGTCTCGCGTTCAACTCGTGACGACACCCGAGTCTGTAAGCGGAGTGCTAAATCGTGCGGTAGAATTGCAGGAAGAAAAAAAGAAAAAATAGTAGTAGAAAAGCATCGCATTCTCCCGCGTTGCGAATTTCGTTTTTGTTACGGCCACTGGTAATGGGGAGTAGTCTTTGTTGACGTTTAATCAGACCGACTATAATATGTACACATGCTCGAAGCAACATGACAAATAGCATATAAAGGGTGTTACAGAAGCACCCCTATTTTTTGACAATTCGCACCAATCTGACCGGGGTGATACAACGCGACCCTTAGTATCACCCCTTTCGGGTCAAGGGTTAAATCTGATTTAATAGCTCAGCCGCATCTGTCCAGCAATGAATTCCTGATTGATCATCCATTAACCTATAGCGTGTGGATTTTCGTTGCTGCTGTCTCCGAGAGTCAGAAATTTATGTGGATCGCAGTGATTAATGCGGTGTTTGCGGCAGCGCCAGGACATCTGTGTTAATGGTGACGGATCGGTGCACTAATGGCCTCTGCCTCGAGGAGCATCCACCGTTAACCACCGAGTATAACCTTCACTTGTTAAACCTCAAGATATCCCCAGGACCGAGAGTCCGTCCGCGTAATCACGCGCAAGGTGGCTTCGATACGGGGGTGCAGACTTCAGCCACGTAAACTACCCCGCGGGTGCGGTGACTCGCGATGCCGAGGGAAGGAAAGCAGGCAGGCAGATATTGAGCTCTATATTTCCATAAGCTGATATTTACGCGGCAATATACGTGGCCGAGCCCGCTACTTTATGGGCCTCGTAAATATAGCGGGGCCGCCGGGAATTGGCTGGCAAGGCGGCCGCGTTCTACGTTCCCTATGCCTGCCTTGGCTGCGCTCATCCGGCCCAGAGACATAAATCGCCGCCAATTGTAAATAACGCACGACGTATGCTGATCTCCGTAGGTACCGGTAGTACCTATCTACAGTCTATATCTATATACGTGTTACAACGTACCCCCCTCGACAACTGACTACGGTACACATATACAGACCGGCTGTAAAATTCAACGTCGCGGTGACGTCAAGCGTGAAATTTTTCTAGCTCTTACTTCAGCTTGAGTTATGATCTTCCGCTGTGGGCAGGGGGGTTGGAGCACTTGGATTTCACGTATCTTAGGGGGATAAACTGAAAGTGCCTGTATGCGACGCTACGTGGCTCTGCCGTTTGACTCTTGGGTTAAATCATGCGTAACCACGGGTTAGCTGTCACTTCGTATTGAACGTAGACGTGGAATTGGCCGCGTCCACGGGGACTAATTAAGGGTCTTGAATGATATGGGAAAGTTATCTTGGATGATGCTCGTGCTCAAGGTGTACGTGCGTGATTATTGGTTAGGGTCTGAGGAAAGGTTCCTGGCAGCCATGATAGATGGGAGTGCGTCCCGTCGATATTATTCCGTGTCCCCGTTACCACTTCATCATTCCCAAACGGCGCATCGTTCATCATTCGCAATCACTTCCTTTCTCGTTCAATCTCATCAAGGGATACTTGTCACCTTGAACCTTCTGTGTCCTGCGTTTTTGGCGATCCGATCGGTCGCTCTTTTACGTGGCGAGGAATCGATATTATATTTTGGAAATACTGCAGCTGCAGGATGCACGGCAACTTTTCATGTATGGATATGTTATTCCCTGAAGGTGGCCATTAATCCTGAAGCGGCGGACGTTTTGGCAAACTCTGAGGTTCCAATGAAAAACGATCCTCGGTTATTTTTGACTTTTATAGCTCGCGATTGCTATCTGGATGTTGGAACGGGACTCGAAAGTAGGCCAGTGCCAAGGAATGGTTATTCAAAAAGTTCAATTTTCCCGCGCGTTTGTGACGTACCTTTCGTTTAGCTGGCACGCTGTTCCGGTGCTGCCATCTGCAATGGTACGTAGAGTTACGGATTCATTGTTGCGGTCGGATAATTAAAGGTGGATATGTTAGTATATTATTATTTTTATTTGGAACAACTGCCTTCTTTTTTTTATTTAAAATAATAAATCGATTGAAGTCTAGTATACGTTTGGGTGTGTAATATCGTATATGTTGAAATGTCCTGTCAGTCTATATCGAAGGTAATCTCGTAAGGGTATCGCCATTGATGAAAAAAAAAAAAATAATAAAACAGGTTTATGGTAGCTGTAAAAAAAACTTTGCCAACGACCCTGGTAACGTACGGTTTTATTTTTTTTTAACAGCTCCAAATGCACGTTAGCGTATATCTTACGATCCGATAACTTTTACGGGTCAGTCATTTCCTTGACAAGAGTCACGCTTTTACCTTGAGATATTGAGAACGTGGTTTCAATTATTTGATCCATGAAAAAAAAAACTATCCCCATCGATGAGCTTTACAATAGTCGGACGAAAATTGAAAAAAAAAGTTAGGTTAAAAATTGAAACCAAAATTTCGTACCGCAATTCAAACCTCATAACACCTAATTTCCGGATCTTCTCCTAGTCTCTGCGTCGTTCCTGATTTTTGAAAGACATACCAAGAGCCCGGGATGTTGCTTTAGGAAAATGGCGGGGAGATTTCCATTACGTGCAAAACCACCCTGTTCCTTTGAAATATGACTTTTTTTTTGTTGCTGCTACCCCTACGCGGGCCAAAGTCTTCCCTTTCTTTCCCCTTCCAAGACGGGGCCACCCGGTTTCAGAATTAGTGGGACATTATTTACAGGCGGGCTTTTGTTTTCCAGCGATATATTATGCCACAGTGCCATTATATTTATATTCATAACTGCGCCAGGGTGGATGGCAGGAGGGGTTAGCGCTCGGAATTAGATGAATCGCAAAAGCCATCCGAATCCAAGTCTCCCTGAACAAACAAGTCAATAATGTATGGTATAAGGTTCGTGCAATGGCGAGCAATATGAAGATCCGCTTTCGCTTGCGTTCAGACGGCAATAATAGTTTTGGGACATTTTAAGCGTAAAATAATACAGCTCCTGACATCCATACCTGCGTGCATGCAATTTACACGGATAAATAAAAGATCCTTTTAATTGGCCTTTGATCTAAGATTTTCACAGAGACCCGCAACCCTGCGCTTTTTTTTTCTTTTCCCTTTCTCCTTTCATCCCCCTGGAATAAGGTGACTACTTTCACGTTTACGTCAGGTATTGCGAAGCTTCTACGTTCACAAGAAGGTAGAGGAGCGAGGCTGCTGTTTCGCAACAAAGCGCTCGTAACGTTACACTGGTTTCAATTTTCTTCGTCCGAACGGAGTGTCTGGCGTTTCATTGTCGTGACAGAAAAAGGAAGGAAGCAGAACAAGGAGCTCCCGAGAGGAAGAGCAACAGCAGGAGTAGCAGTGCCGGGCTTCTAGCAGAAGCAGACAGCAGCAGGTTCAGGAGGTGGAGTATCGCACGTCGTCCTCGGGTACCGGATCCGCAGCTCTTTATTACGATTTAGGGGCGACAGCTGAAACAAAGCCCTGGCCTTAAATCTTCCCGGAGATGACTTAAACTGCCTTATATGAGCTCCCGAGTGGTGCGCAGCATCCCAGGACCATAAATCACGTTAACAGTGTCTTTCCACACGATGGCCACTGTAAATTAGATCTCGCTAACGTAACTTCCGCTTCGAGATCGTTCGGACGTTACTCTAGACGTCCGATAGAGTCCATCGTTACACGTATGTAATTGGTATAACATTAAAGCGTAAGAGGGTGAAGCAGGGAGGAAATTTGACTGGGAGATTTCGCGCGGAGCGAAGCAATAAATTTTGCGGTTCGCCGAGTCGCGAGTGCGAAAGATAAATAATGGGCGGGCTCTTTGATCGATAAAGAAAAGATCAACCCGCAGATGCCAGTTGTGTATAACGAAGACGCTGCGGTCAAAGAGGGGTAATTTCGTATGATTAATGTATCTTTGGGATTTACTTGAAATATCTGTATAACGCAAGGAGGAGGTCCTGTAGGATCGTACCCGGTAACCGTATCGCTTCCGGCTCGACCTCACAGGAAATACGTAGAGCCCGTGCCTCGTAATCTTACCCGGGTTCTACGGACCCTAAGTTCTCCAGCCACGGAACAGAAATTACTAATGACTGAGGGAAGGATTTCACGAGCGCACTTGGATAGTTGAGATGCAAATGAAGCTACTCATTATCATTCGTGGTTTGTAGTGGCTGCGATGCCTGCGAGCTCGGTAGCCTCGCTGTTCTCCATAACGATCGTGCGAAGGCTGTCTGGATTGGAACAACCAGTACTTTCTCTGGTTCCGGCAGAAACTCGAAGAATTCTTAATTAGACTTGCGCTATAGATAACGATTAAATTATAACTTTCCTCGCCGCGTGGTTATTTCGTTAGGATTTATGGGAGGAGGCTATTCGATGGTATAGATATAAATCTGATGTAGTTATCGTAAACTGTTTTACCGACGTGGTACATTAGAAATACATGACCGTAGTCGGGATGGTATACGGCACAGGGGTTGTTTAGTGGAGCCATATCACGATTCGCTAATTTATAGCCAGACGGGGTGGAGGATACGTTCGGATTAAATGGGCACGACCGAATTAAGTGCAGTCGCGTTAGGTCAAAGTGGCCGTTACGTTCGTTTCAATTACAGGCCATCTCTTACTGGCTGCTGCTCCTATATATACCACCCCTTCAATGGACGCAGGATGCTTTATTTGCTGTCGGGCGTTACGAGGTCACGCACTAGCTACCCACTGTTACCCCATTTGACACTTTCGTCCTTTTTTACCTTAACAGCCGGCAGTTACCCGGTAGGTGGGTACATTTCTTAGGGGGCGTAGAGACGAATGAAGCGAGTCAGTGAAAAATTACGAAATTTTCAGGCTGGAATAAAGAGTACCCGAGTCCACTGTCCTCTTTTTTTTTATTCTTTTCTTTTTCTTTTTCTCTTTCATGAAATAATTTTTTCTCTGCTCCCTCATCGATCCACCCTCTATTTTTTAAAAACCAGCCAATACCGTCCATCCCGTAGTATATTGTCTCGCTTCCACTTCATTTCACGTTACATCCAGCACATTAATTTTCACTTACAGCCAGAAGGAATGATGTTTACCATTAGTTCCTCGCCACTTAGCCCGTAAGAAAAAGTAAGATCACTCCTCGCGTTTCCCCTTTTTTTACCGAAGGTTATGCTGCCTACATCGGCCGCATAAAGTATCCCGGGCCTAATAGTTTTCACAGGCTAGAAGCAAAGGAGGAGAAAAAAAGGAGGTGCAGCTGTTCGTAATAATTTTATCAGATGCCCTCAAATGTTGCGATAAATGTCAGAAGGGAGCGTTCGTGTGAGCCTGATGAAGAGGGTGCGCATGTCCTAGATTCGTTCCGGAAATCTACGCAGGCCATAAAGCCGTTCCCGAACGGGACTCGAGACTTCAGGACGCCAGCGCGTCGATGCTCTGTTTATGCCTTCGGCAATTTCCGTAAGTAAAATAGCGAGGTGTATTAACCCTCGACCTAAAGTGCCTTTCTCTGGTGGCTAAAAGTCGAAGAGGCTCAGAAGGGAAAACACTTTTGTATCGCGACGTCTCGAGCAACCGAGATGCTCATCCCGGCGTTTCCACGTGATATTACAGCACCGGGGTAGCTCCTTTCTGGGAAGACTAGTCCATTTCCGGAATTTAAATACCTAAATCGCGGGTCATTACCTACGAATAATTTGCCGACTGTTAACGTACACAGACTATATGTAATTGCTTGTCTTTGTTTTTTCTTTTCAGACGCGCTCAAGTAGCCGTTCGGCCACATACTGCACGGTCGGTACGGTAGGGAACTGTTACCTATAAGCGTAACAGTACCGGATCTTCGCAGTCTCTACTCGATTCAGGCATACCCGGTCGCCGGAATGCATACAGATGAGACCGATTACGCCACATCCCGTGCAATCCTGGCTCCACTGTTACTACAACCCTTCACTTCCCTGCTCAGCCAGTGATCATTTGCCACTGACATCCGCAGCCCATTTCCCTGCAAATCCCTTCAGCATTTGCGCCACTCTGAGACTCCACTGGCTTCGCCACTCCCGAGCCAGTCCGGGTGGCACGTAACGTTCATTACTTTATTCCAGAAGGACGTGGCACCAGTCAAGTTTAAAAGAACTGTCAGCATCCAAGTCTTCGCGTCCCGGGAGATTTAGTCGCTGAGAAATTTAACAGATAAATCTAATCAGTCGGCGACAAGGACGATTTGCAATGTTATTGAGTTGAACGAGGAGTAAAAAAAATAGAAGCTACTGTCGATACGTGCTGGTACAAGTGTTTTTTTTTTCTTTCGACATTGTTTCCAGTAACGGTCGATATTCCCTAGTTCCTCAGAATAAACCGTAGCCGCGATGGTTACCGGACCGTTTTAGCTTTGAGGATATTTCGGTGGCTCTAACGACGTGTCACGAGATCTACGAGGCTGTTTGTTGGTGCGTACAAAAATAGGCCTCACTCTGCACTCACTTCATCACTCAGCCAACCCCAGTCGACGGATGCTCAACGGCTGCTTGGCTGAAGATGCTGGCACGCAGCGTCGTCGAACCATTAGCCAGCCGTCGCGACGCTCCCGGTAGATTAACCCTAACGCGGGTTACGTGGCGATACAATTTGATTATGTAGTCACGGATCTTCGAAATTTTTCGAACTCTAGCCAAATCTACTGTAGCTGTAGGTTAGTCGCTGTTAAATTCGTCTACTTCATCTTCGTGTATGTATATATGTATATACGCATTGATTTTGTACCTATCCCATTGACAGGCTGACTCGTATCTCATTAATCCTCTTCAGGCTATTTAATCGCCGGTACGTTCGAGATGAGAATTCCTTTAGGTAAATAATGCCAGTGCTTTGGTTCGACGATGCGATCGCATCAGACCGATCGTAAATAATGGCTGAGATTTCACGGGGACTTGACTTATGAGAAAGACCGAAGGTTTATCATGTGTCCGCGCGACAGGCAAACGCATTAGATAAAACGAACGAGATACGCAAGTGACACACTGAGAAATGGTTTTCTCTTTGTAAATCCTTCGTCAGGACGATACTATTTAAAATACGAGGTTGCGCGATAACGATAAAAAAAAATAAAAGTCAAAAATGTCTGTTTTCCCATCGATTACCTAACCGTTGAAATTTCGCAAGAATCCAAACTCATTTGATTTAGTTTCACAGATATTTCACCTGACGCCGTGAAAGGCACCAAGATATATAGAGGCCACGTGCGCTCACCAGCAGTCAGGGTGACTCGGTAGGATCGTCCGCGGGTCATAGTTCACTCTTAAGGAAGACTCTTCAAGGTGTCCCCGTACTCCCTGAATTTGCGGTCTGCCTGCGTCCCAAGTTCTCAGCGCGGAATGCAAATGACTCGCGTTCGTCATTTAGGCTGCGCATCGATCTATCCAGCGCAGCCGAAACATGTCGCGACGAAAAGACAAATGCTCACGCGGATAGGTGCTCTGGCGGGTAGCCAAGATGGGCACTACGGGTATCCCGGCCAACTGGCCCATACCGAGTTCTACGCTGGCACAGAGAACGAGATTGCATTCCGACAGGCATCACTATGCGTTCCGCAACGCGATGCATAGTTGCAGCCGTGTCTCGATTCGCCAACTCATCACTCTTCCCCATCGCAGACACGTACGCCCTTCAGAGGCTTTCGGTACACGTAGCACAATACGCCGCTTCAGACGTATCGCGGGAATCATCGTATCGCTTACAGAAAATGATAAGACAAGACAAAGCCCCGACACGGAACGTCTACATTCTGTTTGTACTAACTCGATTATACATGTGCAGCAATGATATATACGCCGTCGTGTTTTACTCGATTCCTGAAGATCCTGAGCAGGTCGGCTGACTCAGCCAGTCAGACGGTCTGAAATATGCATCGTGCCCAGGGTGACATGATCTAGAGAATGTCAGAACCTGAGTCCTACGGCAAGACTCTGCTGGTAGCAATAAATTGACAATTGCCCGTTTCTATATTAGCCGTCGACGAATACGAAGGTCTGGAAGGCATTGCTGCGAGGGACGAAGATGTCGAGAATCGGAATGCTGACTGGATGGGTAGCACACCTGCCATTCATAGGGGTTACGTAGCCGCCCTAGACATTAGATTATGCACTTCCTCCAACAAGTAGAGTCGCGCGAAGTATAATTTTCCCGGGTGCCATCAGGGTGCCTGCTTCCCCTCGGCAGCCGCTTTTACTTCGAAATGTCGGGCTGGAAGCGATGCCATAACGTTGCCGAGAATTAAGCATCCAAGTTGGTGACGTCACCGCCCCTTCGGGGAATTAAGCGGCCGAGATGAAATGCACTCTACATCTTGTCGCTGTACCAGGGACGCCCGAGTCGCGGGAACGCCTTAAACGACTACGTACACCGGGAACTGGATGAGGGTGGGTAGGTCCTTGAAATATGTATGTACCGGGAACATCCAAAGCCACGAGGACATTTTGGTCCATTAAAAATTGACGTGGTACTTTAGAATGACGTCTTGTGAGATTTATACATATATATATATATATATTAATATATATTTTTTTCATCTTCTCAATCAGGATTATCGAACGTTCCATCGATGACGTCATAAATTCTTTACTCGGGGATTATAACGTTCTCTGCAGCGACGCATCATTTTACTCAAAGTACCAGAGTGATTGCATCCCTGCACTGCATCTTATAGGTCGGCGATGCACCTGTCTGCGTCGTCGGGAGGATGAAGTGGCAAATATACACGTCGTTGCTTTCGCGACACTAATGCTTCTTGCATCGCCCTCATCATCCCTCAGCCTCAACTTGCACCCCGCGGTGTCCTCGTTCGCTTTGCACTCAGCTCTGACGTCAGCCAACGTGCTGTGTGCGTTTTGAAAATCCACTGTGGATGTCGGAGAGACGTATTATTTTTCACCCCAGGAGCATCATTCAGCATAGAGACCTGCTGAGGTTGCTGAGACGGACCACGTCATAAATGTACTGGTTATACACGGTGGACTAGTTTTTCTAGTAAATATGTACTGGTGTCTGGAAATAACTTCTTCGCTCTCTAAATATTAGATACGTCTGTCATTCTTATCGTGTGCGATCTCAATGTAATATTTTAATACCAAACGATATGAGTGTCTGAGACATAATCGAGGATTCCAACGCTCGAAAATGTCATTTGGTGTCTCGTTAATGGGGATCATGAGTTCTCTTTGACTTCGGGCCATTATGTCCACGTCGTTGAGACGTATTATGTTTCTCATGTTCAATGACCTTTTGGGGTTACGCACGGTGCTAACCTTTACCAGGACTACCAGCACTGCGATTGTAACAGTCGCCAGGAGGAGGCGAAAGAGCGTATCTTCTACCGTAGGGAACGTCAGCCGTTGCATACTTTAACGGGGTAACGCGATAGTGCGGTTTCCTAATGCGCATCGATCGGCGCCATTAATTATACCAACTTTATAAATAAACTATAAATTCTCGTTGGCTCGCTTGTATTTTTGCATCATTTAGTGAAAACTCCTTGGCTATTTAACTTCGCGTCGTGTAATATTCTCCCGTAAATTGCTTGCATAATATTCCAACTCAGACGTTATTATTCTTGACGACTTTGTGCCTGCAATAACGATATAACACTGTACCCCGTATCGTGGCAGGTTATTCCTTTAGCATAAGCATATACGTATAAATGTAATATACCGTAAACCGTGATTATTTTAATGGAACGGATATTCTATTCGTTATGGCTTCGCCATTGGCTTTACGGCGGCAACTGATACAAATTAACATTCTCATGTCGAGCGATATACATTCGAGTACGTGTAAATTTGAATACGTAATGAAAAAAATTTATGAGATCCACTTGATAACTCTGGCGATCTCGTTAATGATTTTTATATTTCTCTTGACGGCATAATCGCACCGTCATTAGCGAAACTTGTTGGTTCGTTAAAAAATATCCTTGGGAATTACTAACAATCCTCTCTGTATATATTATACATTGGTATTATGAGGTATCGCTGGGTGTATATATGTACAGTCGCAGAAGTTTCTTACCAAATCTAGTAGAGTTCTCGGTGCTAAATTACGATTAGTCACAGTCGACTACTTTGCGGTCAGGGCAAGGGTGAAATAAATCAACCTGTGAATCCGTACCATAATAAAACTTCCATCGGTCTTATCGAATCGATTAAGTGGCAAGGGACTGTTATTGCCGAGAAGGAAATTAAAAAGTAAAACTTTGAGTGTCTGCGAGTTATCGCGAGGATGATCGATTAGCAATTATCAGTCTGTAGTGTCTATATTAATAATTAGTACCCACTTTATATACAATAAATTGGACACGGTAAGACAATTATGTCGTCGTTGACCAATTTTATGGGAAACTAAGTCACGTCTGTCTTGTACCGTATATTAAATATTTAACAAAGAAATGCTACAGTGCTGAAGAAAAAAAAATTGCCTGTTTCCATTTCGAAAATGATACTTGTCTCTTTGAATTATATTGAAATTCAAATCATTCGCATTACGTGACTCGGTTTGATATTTTATTACACGCACTGTATAAGCATAAAATGTTTCGTATAAATTATAAATTTAATTAAAGTTTGTCAATAAACAATATTAATCGTAACTATGTTCGTTATCTAACATTAAAGTGGTCGAGAAAGGCATTGATACCGAAGTAATAAAACAGGCTTCTTTTAAACCTAGAGAAAAGAAATAAAGGTACCCAACTATCGGAATACCAGAAATGGTAATAGCGTAAAGCACTATAGATACCGTATAGTAGTGCATCATCAAATCGTTATACCGGGTGTTGTAACGATAATAATGTTTAGACGCGGAGAAACCATTATTTACCAGGATAATGGTAGGGCATAAAATTGTGAGTAAACACGAGTGAATTGGTTTTCTCCCTTTCGTCGGTGAAATTCCTCCAAAGCCCCCGTCGTGACGTATTTCATGCCACGTTTACCTTTCGACTTGACGTCACGAATGGAACGTGGACTTGACACTGTGTCTCCCATTGGATCAGCCAAGTCTCAAGGCTGGGTTCTCATAAAATAATTTTTTTTTTCTTATCCCAAGACACGCATCTCTTATTGGATATTCGTTTGAATGAAGATTATTAAAATGTCAGTATGTGTTGGGTAGCGATAACATGGGAGTTGATTGTAGATGTCGCTGCGCTACCGTATGGCCAGTTCATTCGTTGACGGCTGTGTACGAAGCTTCAGTCTTTCGCAGCGACAATAATTATTCGACCACGTATTTCATTGTAACGAAAAGTCATCGTAATTCAAAGTGCTAATGCTCCATACGTGACTTTAACGATTAAAAGTTTCCGCCCGTATACGTTTTTACGTTAAACGCCATGCAGTTGCAGGAAACAGAGTGTAAGTTTGGTCGAGTCGGTAGATGGCACTGCTGTCGCAGGTGTGCAGTCGCCTATGCATTCGCGTAGAAGCCGTGAGAGAAGTACGTATATCGTGCTCGTTAATAAATAACAGCATTATGCAAATGGGCAATTTGTCTCCGGCGGTAGAGGCGGAGCAGAGGATCATTTTAAATATAAAATGAAATTACAAACGTAATGCGGAGTCATTTATCCCGCTGGGCTGACGCGAACGGTAAAGCAGTGGCTCGCATTTATAATGAGAAGATTGATGATCCTCTACTTTGGCATTAGGTCTATATCCTGTATACATATATATATATATACACGTGAAAAGTAGAAATGCAATGATGACCAGTCGTTATTAATTACTATCACGGACGTGACAAATCCGAGGCCACGTCAACGATTTTTGCTTTGGAATCGGTGACAACTTCACTCACGTCCCAATTTGCTTTTTACGTGACGTCAAATTGACTCGTACCACCAATCGAGAAAGGGGTGACAATAATTGAATTTTTGTTAACAATTTAGATTTACCCCCTTCAAAAAATTCCATCGACCCGATTGAGATCAGAATTCAAAACAGGAAAACAAGAGGGGTGCTCGAGGGTGAGTTTCTCTGGGGATAGAAGGAATTGTCGGATTGCTCATCCTAGAGGGGGGTTGGGGCGGTGGCTACAGCGGGGAAAGGGAAGCCGGTGTAAGAGCGCGAATGAAGAAAGGAAAGAAGATGACTGCTAGGTTGAGTAATGGATCAATTTATTTGCCGGCTGTAGGTAGTACCTACGGGGTTGGTATGTATATAGGTATACGTTGTGTGCACCGTGGCAGCGTATAACAGGGCAGAGAAATGGCTCGTGGATCCCTCGGGTGTCGGAGAGAAAGATGTGCTGCGGGATGCGGGTCGCCAGGAGACGTTTTCACTCTCCTCTTCCGGCTGGGTGTCCAACGCGAAGCACCGTCTCCGTCGCGCCTCTTTCGCGCGAAAGATCGTATTTATTTCCGCGGTGGCGGGAATGGATGGCGGCCGGGTGATCTATGTCCCGGCGCAGACACATCTCATTTACTCTCCGAAGCATAATTCCTTAACACTTTTTTGTGAAAAGTGCTCGTACATCTTAGTTACGCCAGCAGGTCGTACGTCACCACGCGGGTAACGCCCACACGAGCGACCACCGCGGGTGCCCTTTAAACTTCCGACAGGTATCATATCCCTGCAGCATCCCTACGACGTTCTGGACCACTCTGATTTGTTCATATTCTCCTTAACGTTCGGACACCTCGTTATTTTCTGGCTTTAATCGTCCCTTTAACAATCCTTGTGCACGCAGTCGTTATAACCGTCTCTCAAAAGGAATGCGGAATGTACATTCCGCATTCCGTATTCCTGCCAGTCAAATATTGGTCTTTGAATTCTTTTGCCCGAGCAACGAAGACGGAAGGACCGTCTCTCGCCAAGCAGAAGAGAAAGACAGAAGACACGCTCTATACCTCTTTTACCTGCAATCGCGGCACTTTGTTCGTTCCTCGGACGCGAGAACCGGGACGTCGCGTGTGTGGCGAAGAAATTCACGAGTTTCGTGTAAATATACGTGTGTCCGGGAATGAGTGGGAAGGTGAAGAAGTTGACAGGAGGGGGGGGGGGGGGGCGCCGGGG
>NW_014333756.1:796445-800704 GCF_000341935.2 Cephus cinctus | reverse complement strand
GGGGGGGGGGGTGGCACCAGGGGTGGTATGAAAAGGAGATGGAGAGGGGGCGGCCAAGGGGGACGTGCACGTATACGGGGCTCCTGGGCTCTCGTGAGAGAGAAACACTTTCAGGCTGCCAACGTGTGTGCGAGAGACGCGGAACGAATGGTCGGCCCTTTGTAACGTCACTCGCCTCATAAAAGGAAATAAATGGCGTCATTAGGAGGGCAGGCACGCAGGTTTGGCTTGTTGTATTTTTGCGGCATTTGTCGCCGGTTGTCGGGACACTCCGTCAACGTCTTGCCGCGTGACACGATTTGTCATTTGGCTCGCGTTACGTTCGGTCCAGATCCGCCTCTCCTTTTCCTCTTTCCGGCATCTTTCCCCTCTTTTCGACCGTTTCATTTCGACTGACCTTTTCTTCTTTTTTCTTTTTCATCCGCTGTCTCTCTCTTTATTCAACCTGTACGCACCACAGCCCCCTTTGCTCTATCTCTCTCTCTCTCTCTCTCTCCCACTATAGCCAGCCTCTCAAAGGGCTCACGGGATACGTAATACACCCTCAGAAATCTGACGCGAGTCGCTTAATCTTTCAAGGAATAGGACGGAGCCCGAACGTGTCCCGAACAATTTGTAAACCTTGAGGTCCTCAATGATTTATTTACGGCTGCACGGCTCCTGCATGTCGATGTACGTCCAGACCGCAACAACCTTCGTTTCTCTTCGCGTTTTAATTTCGACCAGCCGAACCGATAAATTCCTCATCGCCACACGTAAATCAGCCGGGTATCACGATTGTAAATCATTCGTTGCCGAACTTAACTTTATTTCGGTATCTTTCACACGCGTTACTCTTAGATCAGAATCAGAATTCTATTTATAAGGGATACCAAGGTGGCACCTGTTGTCGATACGTCGGAACAAGTTGAAAGCTTCTTTACTTTACCACACGCGCCAGCCAGAATGTCAATAGACCCGGGACGGTTTTCGTATGCAGCGGGACAAGGTGAAGTCAAGTCAAATTTAGGGAAATGTTCTGCCTTTCGATTCCTCTACCTTCTTACGGATGCCCATGGATCTCATGGCTGACGCCAGGCAATCTCGAGAGGGAGTATAAGTAATTGGAAAAGGTTTCGAAATTCTCGTAAAACGTCAGGGGTACTCGGAAATCCTGAAACAGTCACAAAATCTGCCAGCCTCCCTCTCCCTCTCTCTTTCTATATATATATATACCTATATCCCAATGGAACGACGCGGACATAAATCACGCGGATTTACGATCCCTGTTAAAAAGGGTAACGCAATATTTATAGTCATCTCGCGCAGTTACATATAACAAATTGAACTTTTATATAAACACGCGGTGCCCGGTGTACCAGTGCAGATTTTAATTATCGATATCGATTTATTGCCAATACATATTAATATCACTTTCCAGCTACCTCACATACCGCTGTTTATTCATATTGATGAAACTGGATTGAAACATAAACCGGATACGCAAACACTCGCACGTACGTTTTACTCGCTGTGCTTGTAGATATGCGCAATGAAAATAACCGGAAACGTTCGTTTTCTCGACACGCCTGAAAACATCACCCACTTTACGCCACTTTTTTCCATCCATGCTTTTTCTCTAGGCTGTAATTTTACCGCCCTTTGCGTAAACAACAATTTATACATATTTTGTCATTTTCAATGGCCATCGGGAACACGCGACCAACTTCCTAGAATCATAATTGACCAATTCACTTTGTTTTCAATAGGGACGGATATATACATTTTTTTTTTAATAAAAAAAGAAAAACATTAAATGCCCACGAGCACTAACGTCAAATTCGAAGTAATTGCTATATTTATTAATTCCGATCCGTCACGCATATATTCCCATTTCGTGCATCAAGTCGCCATGTGTATCGTGCACGATCGCTGACAATATGTCCTTTTCTAGCATAATTTACTATAGATCGGTAGAGATGAGAGTTCGTCGTTCTTTAATCGTACCGACAGTCACGTCCTTCCCAGTAATAATATGTCAAACAGACACGATTTTAATGGCATTATTATTATTATATTTTATTTCATACGAAACAAAGATATTTTCAGCCTGATACTTTTTATAGGTATTATATTTTTTAAATTTCCTCCCCCCCTCCTCTGTGTCACCGTATAAAAATATTAATATATTCGCATCACAAACCTCGTGACACGATTAATAAATTTCGAATAACACGTACAGACGTTACGTACGCGTCGCGTGTTTTGGTTGCGTTCGTTTTCCAGGGACACGACAGATCGTATTTCCAAGATTTGAGTTAAGCGACACGGAAGTTCGATAAAGATTGTACGATAAAAATTGCACAGTGTTACTATACGTGTCTATACCCGGTATACCTGTATCGGCACCGTGTAAAAACGTCTGATTTCTTGTCAAGAAATTCGTTCGACTCCCAAACGAATATCGGGATCCCCGATATATGTTCAACCAATAGAAAAAGAAGGCTGGCTCCAACCGAAGCAGGAGCCTCGAGGAAGCAGTGTTGCAACGTGGTAGCGCCGAATCGCACGTATCACGGGGGTTAGGATAATATTTTCGCGAGCAGACGTGTCTGTCGCGGCATCGAGGCCAACAAGTCTGAACATCAGTCACGAAAGAGGGAAAAAGAGATCCAACGAGTTCGGTTTGGGATGGGCGAATGAGCGGGCGAGTGAGTGAATGACAGACAGACGGACAGCAACCAGACAGGAGACTGACAGCACGGCGGCGGGCTGACAGGTTACCGCTCAGCCGTGCGTTCGTAACATCAAATATTACCGGCTACCGTACGTGTTGATTCTCGTCTCGTTCGTCAAGCAAGATAATAAAAGAATGTTATAAAAAAGAATGGAGAGCAAAAAGAAAAATATTAAATTTATCAAATTCCCCGACATAAAACTGTCGGTAGATTGGACGAGGAGTCGTATGGCGGGAGATTTGAAAATGGAAGTTTTCTAAAATAAAAAAATAATGTGCGTTTCATGTATGATTATAATTTTTTTTTTTTTCTTTTAGTATCTTCATATCTACGTACACACGCGTACTGATATGTGGGTCACAAATAAGAAGAAAGGAATATCTCGAGGAAATGCGTAAAGAGGCGCAGAAGGATGGCTGTACGATTTTTTAATCAGGGGATGAAAAATGCGGGTATATGCACGTACGAGGTAATAGCTATACTGTATTTGTATGTATATATATATATATGTATATAGTATACCCTGTATCGTTACAGACGTAGCGTAAAACATTGATTTCGAGCAATCATACTGTGAACTGAAGGGGCAGGATCATGTTCCGAGTTTATGTTGCAGTTCGCAATGAACGGGCATGTTCGACGTTTTATCCTTGACGTGGTTCCACGTACAAGAATTTTATACGGGAACGAAATAGGCGGCAGGTTGCAGGTTACGATATAATAAATAATCGTAATTATAGCCTTGCCCACCGGGGGCGTCTCCCCGGTAATAAGGTAGCTGATCCTCGATGATGATTATCCCTGGGCTGCCTATATAAAGCTACGTGGATTCTCACTCGGCCATTACGAATTACCCGTGCCGTTTCTCACGCGCGAATACATCCCGACTTCTGGAAGCGAATAAGTGGTGATAGATAAAGATACCGAATATCGCTCGATTTATAAACTGCCAGACGAGCGTCCTGCACTGTGACCAGAACGATTAGATACTTTTATTTCCGAAAATTTGCAATGGTGCCCAAGGCGTCTATGGGCGAGTAATGATTATTTGCGAGTTTGCCGATACCTCGGATCTAGTACGTTGGTGGGTACGTTAGTACACGCATGTAATATCGTAGGTTGAGATGGGTTGTTTGGATCTGTTTATATATATAGTGCGGTCGGATCATCCTACACGAAGGTGAGGAAACGAGAGTGGAGAAGCGGTAAAATAAGCGAAGCAGTAAATAAGTGCAAGATGTAAGTAAAGTGCCCTCCTCCGGCAGGTAGGCAAGTCGGGCCAGTATGGACGCGGGTTACCATTATGTCTACAGCCTTGAATTAAAATGCCATATAATGACACAGCTAGGCAGCCTGTATAATTTATGTCCATAAAAGTAAAATCATAATTATACAGGCGCGGACTGCGAAAAGGCGGTAATAACATGGCTGCCCTCCGCGCTCGTTGCGTGTTCCCCATAATGGTTGCCGGTGTGTGCATGCGGATGCTGACGTCAGCCGTCGAAAAAAAAAAAAAAAAAAAAAAAAAAAAAAAAAAAAAAA
>NW_014333756.1:793795-796305 GCF_000341935.2 Cephus cinctus | reverse complement strand
AAAAAAAAAAAAAAAAAAAAAAAAAAGAAATCGTAAACGCACTTTTACGAAATCGAACTTCTTTTCGCGTATTAACGTATCTCTTTGGTTAATACTGATGGACGTATATATGTATACATATATATTTACTTGGTAGCAGCCAATTGTTTAATAGCCGTAGATCGATTTAAATTCCCTATGGCGTACTGGCAATTTGACTCGCCACCACCGTTCGATTAACCAGGAATTTCTAACGGGTGTTTAAAATTTTTATTACGGTCCAGCAATTTCTTGACTTACGATCTGCACGGAGTTTAGTTTTGTTCATCGTTATGTCCTGCGTTGCCTAATTTTTTTTTATTATCAACTTGAGAAACAATTTTACTCAGCGTCACGTGGAATTGCACGTTACTTCCGGACGTTCGATCAGTGTGGAAAGTGTAGTACGAGACTGTTCGATGTGTTAATTCGCAGACTGTATCTATATCGAGCGAGAAAAATAATCGACGTGAATTCGTTGCTAAAAAAATGTATTAAAAATTAATATTTATAATTTCGATTATTTTTTTGTCTGTTTTTCGTAAGTTAAAAAAATAAAATACCAAACTTACGAAATATGATAAAAGCAGGGTACAGCATTAGGTACGGCACCCATTTCGCGAAGCCAGAAGGCAAATCGTCACGGGAGTATGAAACGCGAACGGGAAGGCGATGTGAGATCGCGTTGATGAATGCCCCCATTACACGAACACCGCTAGTTACTCCTCTGAGATAAACCGCGTTCATTACTCACTCTCTGACGTGACCTTATTCTCCTTACGGTCCTTCGTACCTATTAAACTAATGCGAATTAATAACAGCCCCCTTTTTTCCTCCCCATAGAGCGCGAGACACCCTTACGACTAAAAATCACAGAATTACCACACACGCAACGTAATGAAGACACAAGAGGAGAAAAGAATTAAAAAATTGTATATTCGAAAAAAAACATCCAAAAAATATTTTACCATAAAAATGCTACAAAGCTTCATTTCCAACAGCATCTGTAACGTCGATGCATGAACTAATATCGAGCGTGAAATTCTTTCCCCATGACAAAGTAGTGGTCGTGTAAGACACAAAAGAACAATAACGTCCCCGTGGAAAAAGCTCCAATCGTCCCGACGCCCCCGACATGAATTTCAATTTAAAAAAGAGTGAATCCTCTTCCATAACCAACGCGCTGCCAGACTTTCCCTCCGTCCCCAACAATTCCCATCTAGTAGTCTCACGGTCCCCGAGCGTTTTCGCTAAACTTACGTGCCACCGGCAGCGGCGCCCGAGACTTTGTGACTCCGGACACGTAGGATAACATCGCGCAGGACACATTCCGCGCGGTCGTCCTCGTCGGATTCATTTAGCCACGAGATTCCGCTGTCGACGAATCGCTATCGCGGATCAGGAGCATTAAGGAGCGTTCACACTGTCCACGAGCAAGCAAGTGAGACGGTGAACGATATTTAAAAAATAAAAAATATTAAATTTTTTTTTTTTCAAAACCAAAAGACACCGAACCACCAACTATATCAGGCATCGCGAAGCGCATGCTTACAAAGAGCGTGAATCATGCGTGAGCATTATGCGATGTGGTAATTGAGTGAGGCTGCGCATCCACAATGGCTACTTGAAACTTGTGTTTACAGAACGCTGCCCGTGTTCATCTCTCTGCTCTCTCGACTCTCGTGTTAAAAGCTTACGGTACAGAGAGATGGGGGTACGCGCCGTGTATCCTATATACATACATAGCGCCACTCGTACACCGGAACTCAACGACCTGGGTAGTAGACAGCTATTGTGTGAAGAGTAATATCCCATTGTTGAATCGGATATAATGATACGTCATCCATCATCTGGATTTATTTCGTCTCCCTTTCTCCGTTTCACTCTCGCGTCTCCTTTAAGATCACCAACGTGGAGTTTTACAACGTTGAAGCTCGACGGGGTGATAGAGACGGCCAGATATATCCCTGGTATAGAATACATGCGCTTCAGGTAAAAATGTATATTTCGAGAGAGCGTGAAGAAAGAAAAGATGAAAAAGATAAAAAAATGTATTCGCCATCCAGGACCAGTTTTATATCGTCGAGGGAGCCGATAAGTCACCGGTTATGACGTATACGCGAAGTACTCTGTTTATATATCCTATGCTAGAGACATTTCGAGGATATCTATAGTACATACACAAGGGCGAAAAGTAAATCAAACTAGCATTACCGGCTGCTTAGCATACGGGCTGAAAGTTGGGGCTGGGAAAACGTATAGCGGGGTGGGAGCGACCAGAAATAATATCGCCATGAATACAAGAGTGAGCGCCATTACACGTAATTGTGATCTATAGCTGCCATATATTATGGCGACGACGTATAAAGGGCGTTCGCGCTCGCATGCGTAAATCCCTGTCTCCAAACCTCATTCGCCAGGACTTTTCGAATCACCCCCTTCCCCTTCCATCCCCTCCCCCTCCCGCCCCCCCCCGCTACCCCGATGAAATA